>NC_134851.1:7571017-7872982 GCF_965363235.1 Mytilus galloprovincialis
TTTTATTCTTTTGGCATTCAGAAAACATAATAGGACTATGTAAAGTCAGCATTTGAAACAAATGTATTACAGAAAAATTGTCACATTGGTCGGATCACATGCAACGACAATAAGGAGTAGATACTATTTACTTTACAATTTTCTATAAATTTGCATTTTTTGCTATAGATATACATGATTTGGGAGAGTTATCATGTTCTGTGGATGCTGCCTTCTTATTTTGATACAGAGTTATGATGACTCAAAATTATATTATAGAAATATATATATATGAAATCGGAACTTAAAGAATAATGTCAGTCTTATAAATTAAGACTCATTCCTGTGCAAAATTTATAGCTGCCACCAACAATGTGTCTATTAATTGATCATCACCCGTACATGCATGGAACAACCTTCTGATGAGGGAAATAAGTTTACCAACACCAAACATTATATTTTTTGTTAAATCGTAGAAAAATGTTCAATTATGTATAAAAATATACAACAGAAATTCATTTTTACACCAAAACAATAAACCTTTATCAGTTTTTAAATTGCAAAACATCACTTTTGGTATGTCTAAACACCAAAAAGTTGGAAAAAAAACTGCTCACAATGCTGCTGTTTCCAGACTGTTTACTGCATTAGAACATTTAAATATCAACAGATACCAGATATGTTATTAGCATTTCCTGCTGTATGCAGAGTCATCTTTTAGAATATATGTAACACTCAGAAACGTGTCCTTCCCCCCAAACGTGTCCGATTCCCCCAAACGTGTCCGCATGACGTTACTGAACTGCAAAACATGTCTTAGTTGTAAAACAGCGCCAAAGCATGTCATTTGTATAAACGCCCAAACGAGTCCATTTGTGATAAACACCCAAACGTGTCCAATCCCTTTAATGTGTCCATATTTTAATGTTTTACTGGAATGTAATTCGTGTCAATATTATAAATACGTAGGTTACTTGTTTATTGCTTTTTCATTAACGTATACTCATTTTGCTATCTAATTAAAAAATAGAAAATAACTTTAGATCTTTCTTTTCTAAACCGGCCGAATAACCTGGGTAAAAGCGGGGACGTTCGTTAAGCTATGTTGGATGTAAATGTAAGCAGCCATGCTCAGTTAAATTGTAGATATAAAATCTGATACCTCGTGTAAGGAAAATTTCCCATTCACTGCGCAATTCTAACTGATGTCATAAAAAAATAGTTTTTACTCACTCTTGAGATTTTTTAAATTCAAATCCCATCCAGTGTTAATCCCGAATAACCGCAAACATTTAGGTCCAATCCTCTATTCTTGTTATGATAACAGAACCTATCTACCGTATAAAAAAGAAAATTGGTGTGATTGTCATTGAGACAACTCTTCACAAGTGTCCACATGACACAGAAATTAACAAATATAGGTCACCGTACGGCCTTCAACAATGAGTAAAGCCCATACCGCATAAACAGTTATAAAAGGCTCCGAAAGGGCAAATGTATTTTTGTTAACATAATATCGTTCAAATAATGCATGAAATATTTGACACTGGACGTTATGTCTCTTGTTTGTGTGTCTTTAGTGATGCTAAAATTTATTAAAAATAAAAAACAACGGACAACCAGTTTATGATTTGAAGAGCTTTTACAATACCAGACTGAGATTTGAAAAAAAGAAAGTTAATTCTGCTGAAATCCCACCGTGCAATATAAGGATTAATATAAAAGCATCATCGAAGTTTTTAAGTACAAAATTACTTACATAGTAAACGTTTAATTCAACTCTACTAGAATTATTTGTATGTTCGCTCTAAATGAGCATTAAATACTTGCAACTGGTCAATAAGCAAATACAGTCAAAAGTTAATTCATATGTTGCAGATTCAATTTACAATTATGATAATATTTAATAACTGGCATTGAACACAAAAATGCTAAGAAATTGCATCAACTAAGTCCCCCATCATAGAATAGTCGTAAACGTTTACGCTAAAAGACTAACAATTATTCGACACGTTTGGGGGTTCTGAAATTGGAAACGTTTGGGGATATTATACAAGTTTGGGGTGATCGGACACGTTTGGGGAAACTATACACGTTTGGGGGGGACCGGACACGTTTTGGGGGGAGTACACGTTTGGGAGTGTTACATATATATTAAATGTTATTTTGTAGGCTGTTTTTGTTGAGATATTAATATCTGTATTTCCCTATATAAGCAGTCAGATTTACATGTTGTACTGTAAATTCAAAGTCATTTTTTAAAAACGTCATTTCCCAACATAACAAGGTGCATATAATACAAAAACACTATATCCAAAAAAAAAATGTTGAACAAAATTTCCAAGACTCCAAGTTATGCCTGGTTTTGTCTGACATTGCATCTTAAATAGCATAATGGCAAAGCAATTTTTGATTTTTATCCTTTTTTTAGAAATTTATCTGTGACGCCATTTTTGAGGCGTTGATCCAGCTATGTAATGGACCATTCGTGGTTCCGTTGTTCTGTGTTTGTGTGCTATCCTATGTTGTTTTACGTGTTCGTTTTAATTCCGTGGTTATCATGTCGAAATAGAGTATCGTATTGTGGATTTGTATATTAATCTGTCCTGAATGTTTTTATATTTATTTGTACTGTACTCCTGACATGTAATCTTGGCAATGTAGTGTTGTATTTACATTGTTATAACAGCGCGAGGTTTGTATAGCCAAAATACCAGGTTCAACCCACCATTAGATTTTCTTAAAATGTCTTGTACAGTCAGGAAAATGACAATTGTTATCGTATATACATATGAAAACGAAGATAGTTCCTTTCTGTGTGCATTGTCGTTTGTTTTTTGTTGCACTACAGTGTGTCTGTTGTTTCGTTGTTTTCCTGTTGATGTGATGGGTTTAGTCTGTTACCCTGTTTCGGTCGATTGCTGACTCTCAAACCGTGCTATACTGTTGTTGCCCTTATAAACAATTACTGGCTCTATAAAAAAACAAAACAAAAATCTGAGTCACTGTAAAAATTTAATGAGTGATATTCTGTTCTGTAGAAATTTGTACACGCACAGTCAAATTTTGTAGCTATAACATAAAGACCAAAGTTGACAAAGTTCGACGTAGTCTTCAAATGTATACAATCGTTATCAAAGGTACCAATATTATAATTTAGTACGCCAAACGCGCGTTTCGTCTACAGATGGGTGCGGTCCTAACCTTGACAAAAGTTAACTTAGAGTTAACTTGTTGACTGCTTTCTAAGTTAACTTAAGAATTTTTAAGCAGTCAAGCAAGTTAACTTCGTCGTTGGTGGACCAGACCTACGGTCTGCTTTTTTAGGACTGCTGCAGACCTATCGACAAGTCTGCTCCAGACCAGACCTGTGGACAAGTCTGCTTTTGACCAGTCCTGAGGACAGGTCTGCCCCAGACCAGACCTGTGGACAAGTCTGCTTTTGACCAGTCCTAAGGACAGGTCTGCCTCAGACCAGACCTGTGGACAGGTCTGCTCCTGACCAGACCTGAGGACAGGTCTGCGTTTGACCAGACCTGTGGACAAGTCTGCTATTGACCAGACCTGAGGACAGGTCTGCTTATGACAGATTATCGTTATAAGAGTTTTCATATCAGACTTGAGCTTTCATTAAAATATGTAAACAACATTCGCATTGTTTTTTCACAGATATCATTTATTATTTACTCGCTAAACTCTACTAGATATTATACAAATGCTCTCTTTTATTTGATATACATGTATTTTTATATAAATAAAAAATGGCTATACGATCACACAGAGTTTTTTTTATTAGAAGGCGGATAGAAAGGTTATCCAACGCATCGGAACAATATTCTTATATCACGGGATATCGGCAACATTGTCTACGTTACTTCGTTCCCCGTTGTTTACCTGTCCCTTCCTAAATTTTACTTTATGCATAAATTTATACTTGCATGGATATTTCATTGATATTCAACTTGTTTGCATTGGATTTACTATTCTATTTCCCGCAGAATATTCTAACAGAAATTGTACAGTGTCCGTAAGCATACGATGTGGTAAAACTATCAACAATCTCGTCAAATTCGTCAGATTTATCGAGAGATTTGTCATTGCCGATATTTATATGGGACGTCCTAAAATTATACTCAATGAGCACTTTAATGAAATAGTTGCCACTTGACGTTTAACTATAAACAAAATCAATCAACCGACATAATAGATTCCAAGAAGAGAACCTCGTATACTTTTTTTTATTAAATCATTGTAAATAGTACAAATGAATTCAGACATGTCAGTGTTGGTACTTTGATGATGTGGCATAATAGTTTTGTTTTACACGTACACCATCATGAACTCCTATATATGATGTGACTGTTATTATAAATAAAGAGATGAAATTCTGACATTCTCAATTTATTCAGAATATTTTTTGCATTAATGGTTTTCCAATATTATTGATTACGTGTACATTTACGGTCCTACTAAAATGTGAACAGGAGCGCCAGGAGAAGACATTAAGGCGCTCGGTACAATGGTATGCGGGTATATAGATTTGCAAATAAAAGTGCACATATGATCAGTTTTGGTCAAATAGTTTTGTTTTCCAAGTCAGCATGAGGTATTAAAACTACTGAAATTTTGTTACGTATCAATATTTTGAATAAAAGGAGGACACGCTGGTATCCTAAATTTATGCGAACAAAAATTTGTTGTTATTAAATTGCAATATTGCTGTCCATTGTCATGATTATATTATACAATGATTCCTGACATAAAAAATATGGCTGATTAATACTATGCGGGTACGTCATGGTGTATATAGATTTACAAATTAAAGTGCACATATGGTCAGTTTTGGTAATGCGGTCAAATAATTTTGTTGTACAAGTCAACTGGAGGTATCAAAACTACTGAAATTTTGTTACGTATCAATATTTTGAATAAAATGAGGACATGCTGGTATCCTAAATTTATGTGAACAAAAATTTGTTGTTATTGTATTGCAATATTGCTGTCCATTGTCATGATTGTATTATACATTGATTCTGGCATAAAAAATATGGCTGATTAACTATGCGGGTATATAGATTTACAAATTAAAGTGCACAAATGGTCAGTTTTGGTGGATGCGGTCAAATAATTTTGTTGTACAAGTCAACTGGAGGTATCAAAACTACTGAAATTTTGTTATGATCAATATTTTGAATAAAATGAGGACATGCTGGTATCCTAAATTTATGCGAACAAAAATTTGTTGTTATTATATTGCAATATTGCTGTCCATTGTCATGATTGTATTATACATTGAATCCTGACATAAAAAATATGGCTGATTTACTATGCGGGTATATAGATTTACAAATTAAAGTGCATATATGGTAAGTTTTGGTGGATGCGGTCAAATAATTTTGTTGTAAAAGTCAACTGGAGGCATTAAAACTACTGAAATTTTGTTACGTATCAGTATTTTAAGTAAAAAGAGGACATGCTGGCACCCTTAATTTAGGTGAACAAAAATTTGTTGTTATCATATTGCAATATTGCTGTCCATTGTCATGATTGTATTATACATTGAATCCTGACATTAAAAATAAGGCTGATTTACTATGCTGGTATATAGATTTACAATTTAAAGTTCACATATGGTCAGTTTTGGTAATGTGGTCAAATAATTTTGTTGTACAAGTCAGCTGGAGGTATCAAAACTACTGAAATTTTGTTACGTATCAATATTTTGAATAAAATGAGGACATGCTGGTATCCTAAATTTATGCGAACCAAAATTTTTTGTTATTATATTGCAATTTTGCTGTCCATTGTCATGATTGTATTATACATTGAATCCTGACATCAAAAATGTGGCTGATTTACTATGCGGGTATATAGATTTACAAATTAAAGTGCACATATGGTCAGTTTTGGTAATGTGGTCAAATAATTTTGTTGTACAAGTCAGCTGGAGGTATCAAAACTACTGAAATTTTGTTACGTATCAATATTTTGAATAAAATGAGGACATGCTGGTATTCTAAATTTATGCGAACCAAAATGTTTTGTTATTATATTGCAATTTTGCTGTCCATTGTCATGATTGTATTATACATTGAATCCTGACATCAAAAATGTGGCTGATTTACTATGCGGGTATATAGATTTACAAATTAAAGTGCACATATGGTCAGTTTTGGTGGATGCGGTCAAATAATTTTGTTATACAAGTCAACTGGAGGTATCAAAACTACTGAAATTTTGTTACGTATCAGTATTTTAAGTAAAAAGAGGACATGATGGTACCCTTAATTTAGGCGAACAAAAATTTGTTGTTATTATATTGCAATATTGCTGTCCATTGTCATGATTGTATTATACATTGAATCCTGACATTAAAAATAAGGCTGATTTTCTATGCTGGTATATAGATTTACAATTTAAAGTTCACATATGGTCAGTTTTGGTAATATGGTCAAATAATTTTGTTGTACAAGTCAGCTGGAGGTATCAAAACTACTGAAATTTTGTTACGTATCAATATTTTGAATAAAATGAGGACATGCTGGTATCCTAAATTTATGCGAACCAAAATTTTTTGTTATTATATTGCAATTTTGCTGTCCATTGTCATGATTGTATTATACATTGAATCCTGACATAAAAAATATGGCTGATTAACTATGCGGGTATATAGATTTACAAATTAAAGTGCACATATGGTCAGTTTTGGTGGATGCGGTCAAATATTTTGTTGTACAAGTCAACTGGAGGTATCAAAACTACTGAAATTTTGTTACGTATCAATATTTTGAATAAAATGAGGACATGCTGGTATCCTAAATTTATGCGAACAAAAATTTGTTGTTATTATATTGCAATATTGCTGTCTATTGTCATGATTGTATTATACATTGAATCCTGACATCAAAAATATGGCTGATTTACTATGTGGGTATATAGATTTACAAATTAAAGTGCATATATGGTAAGTTTTGGTGGATGCGGTCAAATAATTTTGTTGTACAAGTCAACTGGAGGCATCAAACTACTGAAATTTTGTTACGTATCAGTATTTTAAGTAAAAAGAGGACATGCTGGCACCCTTAATTTAGGCGAACAAAAATTTGTTGTTATTATATTGCAATATTGCTGTACATTGTCATGATTGTATTATACATTGAATCCTGACATTAAAAATAAGGCTGATTTACTATGCTGGTATATAGATTTACAATTTAAAGTTCACATATGGTCAGTTTTGGTAATGCGGTCAAATAATTTTGTTGTACAAGTCAGCTGGAGGTATCAAAACTACTGAAATTTTGTTACGTATCAATATTTTGAATAAAATGAGGACATGCTGGTATCCTAAATTTATGCGAACCAAAATTTTTTGTTATTATATTGCAATTTTGCTGTCCATTGTCAGGATTGTATTATACATTGAATCCTGACATAAAAAATATTGCTGATTTACTATGCGGGTATATAGATTTACAAATTAAAGTGCATATATGGTCAGTTTTGGTGGATGCGGTCAAATAATTTTGTTGTACAAGTCAACTGGAGGCATCAAAACTACTGAAATTTTGTTACGTATCAGTATTTTGAGTAAAAAGAAGACATGCTGGCACCCTTAATTTAGGCGAACAAAAATTTGTAGTCATTATTTAAATGAATTAAACTATTGCTGATTGTGGCTGCATAGTTCAAGGATGTATAACTAACAAGGACGTATACACCTAACATCAAATATACTTCTTTTCAAAAATATACATAATATGATTGAATTTGATCACGGAATATATATATATATTCAGTGCCTGTTATCATTGTAACCGAGATCGTTTTTATAATAGATAGATTGTCAGATCACAGATAAATTTGTGTTACGTTCTGTGCGTACTTATCTTCAATTATTTGTGTTTAATCCTGTTCATAAAACGGAAGTATTAATTTTCAAATTACTTTATTTTCGATGTTTATACTACGAAACAAAGATATTAAAAATATTTTTTTTTTAAATCAACGAAGAGCGGTCCTGGTTACAAGTTAACTTAGTGTTGACCAGACCAGTCAAAAGTTAACTTGGGAACAGGTCTGGTTTTGATCGGATTTGTTCAAGCAGAAGTTAACTTTGTGGCAGGACCGGTTTCCAAGTTAACTTATGTTAACTTTATGACAGGACTGGTTCCGAAGTTAACTGATGTTAACTTATGACAGGACTGGTTCGAAGTTAACTTATATCAATAGCGGACCTGTTTCTAAGTTAACTTTTTGGCAGACATAAAAACAGTCCTAGGTCCAAGTCCGCTTTTCAAGTTGACTAGATTTTGGTCCTAGGACTGGTCAGAGCAGTCCTATATTCGGTCACAGGTTAACTTTGACCAGTCCAAATGACTGGTTATCAAGTTAACTTGCTGTACAGGTTAGGAGTGCACCCATCTGTACATACGACTCACCATTGACGCTCATATCAAAATATGTACAAAGCCAAACAAGTACAAAGTTGAAGAGCATTGAGGATCCAAAATTACAATCATTAAAAAGTAACCAAAAATTTGAAAAGGTTTTCCATTGTCTAGGCTTCATCATTTACGGACCCAAACTGAAACGCTTTTGCAATGTTCACATTTATTTGGTTCTCGTAATTCATTTAGTTCAGAAAAAAAATATGTTCGTCAGCTTGGGCCAATGCATAAAAGCAATACGATGTCTTTAAATGTAGAAAAATCTATCAATTATTGACTTTTTATTCAATCAGCAAACGAGAATAGTAATGATTTATAGTAAAATATGATGTATTGTATTTTTACAACTTCCTTTCTAGAAATTATGGGTTGATGGTTTTATTTCAGTGTCTTATGTGTATCCCACAGTTGACTCTGGTGTTGATTGTGGATTTGGTTCGCTATTCTTTCCAGTGATATTTGGTTATTTTATGTTACCATTTAGATGTGTTACCGTGTAGCTACATATCTAAATAAATGTGACACATATAATTGACTTTGATAAACTATACTTTGAATATATTTAGTATCTATTTTCACCGCATGTAGTGTTACCTCTAGTGAAGAGTTTGTCCGAAAACCCATATAAAAGCGAGTGTACTAAATTACTTCGACATTAAATTACAACCGAGACAAACAAAAGTTGTTACCATATTTCATAGGATATATTAACTTAGCATACGTTTAAGTAGGTATCTTTTAATAAAGTATAAATGTTTTTTAACAAGATGGACCTCTATAAAATCAAATGTACAAAATGAATTGAAAATTGTTTTTCAAGACTTGTCTATTTATATATTAATTAAGTATTTCTTCTCCCTTTAATGAAACTCCAGTCATACTTTTAACTAAATTCACCTTTATAACAAATGTATTAAATAACATTATATTCAAATCCTTTGTCATTTGTTCACTAGGTGGCCATAATTTAATATTGTTGGATCGTTTTAACAGACGATAACCTACGTTTTGCATCATTACAACAATGAATACCTTAAAATGAAATTTAAGAATGTTGTGCAGCTAGTTGTGACGATTTGTTTTTAACAAGAACATAAGGAAAGAAAATCAAAGATGGCTGATCATTTGTGATGTGATTTCACACCGAGGTACGTAATTTTTTAAAGTTTGATGTTAAGGTTTATTTAAACAAAAAATCATGTAATTATGTATTGTGCGAGTCAATTTGAACAAAGAAAACACATTAACGGTAAAACAATCGAAATAAGATAAACTTCCATGACCTTCGTGACAGGATTAGGTAATCCTTTTTTATCGTCATCATCAAGTGTGTAGCTGGTTTTGCCAAAGACAAATAATGTGATAATATTAGAAATGTTAAACTTTATCTAGAAGATAATTGCATCAAAATTTAAACACAAGGAATTAAATCAACTTTATTCTACTTTCAAATCAGAAAGTATTTTAAGAAGCCATCACGCTCAAACAAAAGATCAAATACATTTTCTCATTAAAACAGTTTGCTGTATGTGTTAGTGTCTAGACATTTTATTATACATCACGTTACAATGCGATATTTTGATTGGATGATACAAGGGTGTTAATTTGCTCTATGACATGGCTGAGAGTGTGACAATTTTTTTGAATGTTACTCTCTCGTCTATACTAATCCAAAATCGATAATGTAAAGGACAAGGAATTGAATTTACATCAAGTTATTAAATACAATGCTAAAGTCGACGTTTTGGCTCAGATTTTATTATTTGACTGTTAAATTAAAAAAAAAAGTCATCTTGCCTAAGATTGTTTTTGCTAATACCTGTTACGTTGTTACTTACGTGACGTCATAGAAAATACTTTTAAAATCGAAACTAATCTTTAAAAGACTACATATGAGGATATAACATTCAGTATAATAAAATAAATAACACATAGCTGAGAGGGTGATAAAGCAGATTGGTACTTCTCGAAAAAGCATTGTCCTTTATTCATAATTGAAGATAATGGTGGAATCAATCAGTATTGTCAATATCAAACATGTGTTTCAATGGCTTACACTAGTTATTTTAGGGTGAGCCAAAGATCCGTGTTGAATATGTGTTGAAGGCCATAAATTGACCTATTATGGTTTACTTTTATAAATTGTTATTTGGATGGAGAGTTGTTTCATTGGCACTCACACCACTTCTTCCGTTATCTATGTGGTACGTTTTTTACTTATGTGATATGCATCATAATCAAAACTTCTAGTATACAATGTTATATTGTAAATCTGGCTCCATTGTCTCTTTTTAAGACGCAAAAATATTACTGTAAAACTTTAAGCAGTATATCAAAACATATTTTGCAATTTTGATGGTGAGATAGTGGAAAGTATGACACTTGTATAAATAATAATTTGAGAATACATTGACATCAGTTTCATTTACAGAATTTTCACAATGAGCTCAGAAGAAAGAAGGAAACAGCTTGGCCAGGTAAAACAAATATCTAGTGGTGTTCGAAACTAAGACATAACACATTTGTAAAGGGATATATTTTTGTTCATATTTCTGATAATGATTACAAAAATAATTGGTAAACAAAACACAAATATGTTATTTTCCTATCTGTTAGATATTAAAAAAAATCAATCGAATTATCGTGGTATACATAACAGAATAGATTGTGTTAAGTAATAACCTTTGTTTTAACCTGTAAGCTAGTACAGTCGGTACGGTATACGAAAATGACGGGCCTCGAACATTGTAAACGGGATCATTGATAACCAAGAGCACAGGGTAAAATGTAACACATACGTCATATATTGCATGTATGAGTAAGCATCTTGCGCCAACTTTAAAACTGAAAAACAACAATAAATTTAAAGTATGCGTAATGCATGTAAGAAATGGTAGTAAAGGTCAATTCAAGCATAAAACATTTTTATATGAAGATGATGAAAAAACACTCTCTACATTTGTTGCGTTCAAAAGGCTTTTTTAAGATAAAAAATTGATGCAAATACAGTATACGGACTTATTTTTGGCAATGGAAAAAATTGGAACAAAACTGTCAAATAAGAACATTAAAAGATGATTTAAAAAGCTATTTTATAATTATGTCAGGTCCACCATTTACTGTTTTACTAAGATGGCGAGAACCTACGGGACTGGCAAACCTGTCACAGCGGTATTAACAAGTTGATAGACTATTAAAATACGTTTTACTAATTGAGTTCTACCTAATTGATTATTTTTAGTAACCTTCATCAAGGACGCTCACAACTTTAAAGACCATGTTACTTGAATTCTTAAAATCTTGAGATAAAAAGAAAACAAACAATATAGCTAAATTAATAACATGTGCCTTCGGCTGATACAGGGTTAAGTGTGCCTAACTTAGTAAGCAGGATTTAAGAACATCAGTTGTTCGAATTGTTAGAAAAATGCGTTAGACAGATGTGTTTTGTAAAAACTTACTTTATCACTTTTATGATCTTTTGGGAAAATGTTGTTTGTGCTGTATTTAGACCCTTCTAATAGGAAATGTGGTTTGCGTGCACACGCATAAAAAATGCGGTTTTTATTCAACACAATCATAGGTTTGAACGTTGTGTTCAGTTAAGACTTGTTTATCAAATGCAGACTTAGTATATTTTTATGATGGTTTAAACTGGTAGTGATTTCCGTCATTAAAGACATGAGGTTTTGTTTTTTAGACTTTATAATGAATACTATACTAAGAAACCATTGAAATCATAGTTCATCAATACATAATTTAAGTGTGTACGCACTAGATTTAAATAAGATGTCTACTTACTATGAACCTTTCCAATGGGGAGCGTGTACTAAGTTAAGGATGCAATGAATTAAAAGATTTTGACCCATGAAAACTATGATACGCCATGACTGCCTTTTGCTGTTTATCAGTGTTATATGCATCGACCTATATTGGTTTACTTTTTTTAAATTGTTATTTGGATGGAGAGTTGTCTCATTGGCACTCACACCACATCTTCCTATATCTATTGATCACGGTATACTAGTTTCAGTCAAATTGAAATTTTCAGCAAACAAAACAAAACAGTAGTTGAATTCATGTATTTAAGTATTTCGATTGAAATCGTTATCAGTGAAAAAATAACATCTGCCATTGTTTGCAATTTGGCCAGACATTATTTGACCGTTTTAAGGGTTATTAATTCCAAAGAAATGATGTAACCAGAAATTGAATGCATTATTTAAACTGATGTTAATCTTAAGAAATATGACTGCATAATGTAATTTAACTATAATGAATGATAATACTGAAACATTGACTGGCATTTATATATATTGTATGTCTCGATTTCATTTCATATTGAACAATCAAAAGTTGTATGCCACTTAAAGTCTTTAGTCAATATTCAGTGCCGTATTTCATATATATGTAAGACTCAGATCGACGTTATGATTTGATCATGTGTTCGCGCTTTTATCTTTTTTTTTCATTTTCTCTGAGGTGAACGGTTTTGTTTTCCTATGATGCTGTACAAATATACCTTTATTTTGAAGAGTTTACAAATTGAATTTTAACTTGTTGAAAGTGTGTATTACTAAGTTTGACCAACGTTTGTTAAAGATTGGCTGTATTATTTAATGATTTGGCCAACGCTGGACCAAGGTATTGTATAAAACCTTACAATGTCGTATCAAGGTTCCGCCATCACGTTAGCCATTGTTGTTCTAACATACAAATGTTGTCTTGGTACATACATTATATAATGTTCCGACAACTGCATACAATCATGTTACGACTGCATATGTTGTTGTAACCACTGCGTATAGTGTTGCGACCACTGCATACACTATTTTGACCATGTAATGTTTAAACGACTGCATATAATGCTGAACATCAACATAAGGTTTTCATGGTGTTCCATAAAAAACTATCGAGTATTATGGGTGCCCGAGTATTGCATACACTTCTTTCATAAATCCGTCATTTTACTTTCTTCTAGTATCTACGTTCTATGTTAACTCATGATGTGTATGTTCTGCATGTTCATTATTATTAATTGAAGATAGTGGTGTAAGCAATCAGTATGTCAATATCACACATGTGGTACAGCTTTTGCTTATGTGATATGCATCCTCATTTAAACAGTGATGAATAAATTGTATCTTGTGGTACAGGATCTAACACTTGCTGCTGAGTATGGAGACAAGGAGAACGTCGTACAGTGTTTAAAAGAAGGAGCAAATATAAACTATCAAAACTGGGTGAGTTTTAGGAATAATATAATTATTTCACGTTTCAGATATTTTCAGTCATACTTCATTAAGTAATCAAAACTTCTAACACACAATGTTACATTGTAAATCTGGCCCCATTGTCTCTCGATTTAATACGCATACATCATGACATTGTGAAATTTAAAGCATTATATCAAAACATATTTTGCACATTTGGTAAGTCATACGTTTCGATGTAAAATTCGGTATTGGTTTGATATTTTGGTAAAAGTGTGTGTACACGTCATACTGGCAGCACTACATTTACTAACTCTCCATATTTGAGATTTTAAATTAACTTTTTTATCGCCGTTTCGGAGTAGAAGGAATACCCTTTTCCTTCTTTTTTGATAAGTGGTAATGATTTGTGTCCTATCTTTATTTTCTATTAATGATCTACTTTTTGGTTAAAAGATACTCTGTTTATTTATCTTGCCTTATTTTATCTTAATCGATTAACGAGATTTGAACACATACCACAATTGTCACTATACTATTCTTGGCAACTGACAACTCGATAGCAATTATATTCCGAAATAGTTATTTGTTTAAAATAAAGGCTATATGGTCGATGTGCTCCGATAAATTCGACCCTATATAGTCATGCAGTAGTTTATATATCAGCTGAATTCTTCATCAGTAAATGTCATGTGAACACTGTTTAGTGTTTCTTTGTACAGAGAGCTGGTACTGCACTTCGCAAAGCTGTATTGACAGGGCGACCTAAAAATCGTACGGTTGCTAATCGACCGTGGTATTAATATAAATTTACAGAATAAGGTCGGTGAATGATTATTCACATTTAACTTGCATTTCGTCAAAATTTACTAGCACAACATAAAACAAACTTTGATTATCTTGTAAAACCGCATACGTTCGAATAGGAATTAATTGCGTTATTATCACAAAACTTAGTTCCAATGAAAAAATTTAACTTCATTCGCAGATATTTCACGAATTAACTGAAGGTTTAAAAACCTTGTGTACTTGCAAAAAAAGTAAATTCATAAATATACCTTAATTCCAAGAAATTATCAACATAGGGATTACTCCTCGATATTTATGATAGCATATTTTATGAAAGAACTAAAAAATACCAGTCAATGAGTGGATTTATTTATTTTTGCATAAACATTTTCAGCAATTTAACCCAACATAAAAGGCTACGTATTTAAGGTAATAGTTGCAACTCCTGTAACATTTAGGGTTTTCTTAGGTAGGTAGTTTTCAGGGGAAATAGGGCGGATTGTTTGTGTTGTTCATGTAGACGAGTGAAAGATATCCGTCGTCATTCGTGACACAAATTACCCATAACGGTCGTAATGTCGTCCGACACATTTTTAAAGGAAAGATTTAACCTTTACGCTTGTTTTTGCCAACCTCAAAAATATACAATTTGTATATTCTGGCAGTAATTGTGACATAAAATATCAAATCATTCCTAAAGTATGGTCTTCATGCGGTCTTGTATCATTTTTTTTACACCTATCTGGTTGGAAATCTAAAAATAAATAAAGATGAAATTATATCAGATTTAGAAATATGTAGAAAATTCGAACGTCCAGACTACTTGTTAATATTTTTCTTTAACATCGGGTACACTATGTCACTTGTCTCGACACCTATAAATTCAATACCTTATATAAGTTAATTTACCAAATTTCAATCAGATCATAGGTTCCTTTTCCTACGATTTTTGACTAAAATAATTCCAATTTTGAATAATATCTAAAATCAGTGACTGTCTCTAAAAAAAATATTATCTTTAACAGGATTTCCAAAAGCTATCACTCTTTTTTGCATACATTGTTACTTTAAGATTAATACTTTTCTGATGTATTTTAACTGGTTTGATATTGTTAAAATTGTATATAATATACATTTTATACTGCCAAAACTGTATTTACTAAAATGTTTAGATTCAATGCTCCTCTTGAATCCTCATTAAATTAATCTCCATATTAGGAATTTGAAGTTCACTTTTTTATCGCCATTTTGGTGTATAAGAAAACCCTTTATTTTTTTGTTTGGTAAGTGGTGATAATTTGCTTCCTATCTTTATTCTATATTATTGATTTACTGTTTGGTTTTAAAATACTCTCTATCTGTTTTTTGCCTTAATTTTTCTTAAATGATTATTCAGATTTAAATATCTATCACAAATTATCACAAGTGAAAATTTAAAAGCAATTATTTTCCGATATAGTTCTTTGATTATTAGATCGGCTTTAACGTTGAAGTGCTACGATAAATGCGACAAGTAGTCATATGTTAGTTTATATATCAGTTGCGTTCTTTATCATTAAATCTTATGTTACTACTGATTAGTGTTTCTTTGTACAGTATGGTAATACTGCACTTCACTTGGCTGCATTGAAGGGACAAACTGAAACCGTAAGGTTGTTAATCGACCGTGGTATTAATGTAAATTTACAGAATAAGGTAAGTGGATGATTCTTTGTTTAATTGATTACACCCATCATATGTCAATGTTTGATATGAACTGACCAATACTTATTTAACTGCATTTAATAGGCATTTCGGAAATTAATGTCTCTTCAACAATGCTGGATGTCAAATTGTACAATCACAATCACAATCTAATGCAAACTTAGACTATCTTGTAAACCGTACACGTTTCTGTTTGTTGCCTAAATTGTCTCAATCAATTAACGAGATTTGAACATCTATAAAAAATGCCGCATTATGATAAGCAAGTGTGAAATGAAAGCAATTATTAACCAATATAGCTATTTGATTATTATATCGGCATACGAGTCAACTTTCAACAATGAATGCTACTCTACGTTGTCTAAAATTAGTTGATGATATCAGCTGCGTCCTTGATCATTAACGGTGATGTTAGCATTGACATAAGTCTCATTATACAGAATGGTAGTACTGTACGCCACGATGCTGCATTGTACATGTAAAACGGACACACTGAAATTTCAAGGTTGCTAATCGGCGGTGGTATTAATCTAAACAAACATATTTTAGTACAATCTAAAATATTGTAAAATAATTGATGTGGCTTATGTTCGAAGTGAGAATTCGGTTTTGGTTTGATATTGTTAAAATTGTATATACATTTCATACTTGCAACAGTGACTTGTATTTATTGAAATGTCTAGATTATATGCTCCTGTTGAATCCTCAATAAATTCATCTCCATATTTGGAAATGGTGGTGATGATTTGTTTCCTATCCTTGTTTCTGTTTCTTGACTTATTTTTATCTTAATCGATTAACGAGAGTTGAACATTTATCACAAATTGTCACCTAACTAGAATTATGAAGTGATCATTTGATAACAATTATTATCCTTATTACTTGATTATTATACCGGCCACAGGGTGCACGTGCTTCGATAAATGCGACACTATGTAGTCATGCGTTAGTTAATGTAATAGCTGCAATATTTTGCATTCAATGTAATAATACCACTACTCAGTACTTATTTGTACAGAATGGTAGTACTGCACTTCACTTTGCTGAGCGAATTGAAATCGTAAGGTTGCTAATCGACGGTGGTATTAATATAAATGATCCGCAAAAGGTAAGTGGATAATTAGTCACATTGATGTCACCAATCATATGTCAATGTTTATTATAGATTTTCAAAAAAATAACATACGTACGTAACTCGACGTATGGACGTATTGGGACGGGTAATTGCCAACCATCGAATTTGATTGAAAACGTCGCTGAAGTTTGGAAAAAGTTTTCCATGACTTTTAAAATCACACATTGGAATGTTCGTCAATAAAAAAAAATGATGACTGATAGATATAGAATTAGTGACTCAGCACGAGTTGTTTTGCAATTTACAGGTTGCTTAGAATTGTTTGTAAAAAATTAACGCCAGCACATCATAGAAAAGCAAAAGAGTAATCTTTGTTTCAAATTTTATAACAAAAATCTCTGTATTAAAGGCTGTGGATATTCAATAAAAATCTTGGTTGATTTTCCACAAAGTACTCTTTTTCTAAGAAATGCAATGAAACAGTAAATAATAATGCTTTGCATCAAGTTTTCCCTTGGTATATGTACAAAATGGCCTATCTTTGTTATTCATTATATCTGTAGATTTTATATTATTGAAGTTTGAAAAGTTCGTAGAAAAATGGCTACAGAAGGGGTCATAAACCTTAACTGATTCAGTAAAGATAAATCATATTTTCCCTGCAGATGAGTCCTTATAAGTTCCAACTGATACAAGTCTACGGAAAGGTGCATCAGTGAGAAAAATTTTGGCCTTCGTCAAATGTATTTTGATATATAATATAGATTGAAGTATGCTAAAAACAAAAAGGAGAAGGCAGGTCGTGTTCACCTTTTATATTCCTGCGTGCTTGGAACTTTTTTTTTAATCTTATAGCTTATAAATGAGAATATGACCACGCTTCATATTCCATTTTTTTCTTATGAGTTCAAACTTAGTTTTGATTTATGGGCTTGAAGAATTCATCGTTTGAGATAGATATATATGGGTAAAGTGAAATGACGAAGTAATGATAGGTGTATTTAATTACTATAGTCCGGCGGCTACAAGCATATTTCAGACGAATTGTGCACATCCTGCTACAATCATTGAAATTTGGCATAGACCTTCCTCAACTATTACTCTTTGAATGCAGATAGGGAGGCATTTGAACCAAAATGTCTCACTTCCGGTAAAATTCAAAATGGCGGACATCATACTTAATTCAGCACAATATCGAAGGCTAGTATGTGAATAGGTGTAATTATCATGGTACTATCATAATATTTAGTACAAACATTTGTTTTTTTACCGCTTTTTGATATATTATATAGATTAGATGTCTTTAAAACACCTTCTTCCGGTAAAATCCAATATGGCGGACATTGTGCTAAAATAAGCTTATTTTTTAGGGAGGGTAATTAAAGTGTGTTTTAACGTTTTGCTAATACCATTACATTGTGCAGAAACCTTTCTTTGATGCTTCTTATTGGTACAATGTATAAAACGTATATTTTCAAAACCCCCGGTTATATCTAAAAATGGCGGACATATATTTATCAATTTATGATTTAAATATTCAACTTTTTTCAACATGTAAAGAAAACGTTTTTTTTTTGTGCTGGTCATTTAACTTTTGGATTTAAGATATCCCCAAAACCACTAATTCTATTATGTTGTAAATGTTTAAATATAAAGTTGACACTTCCGGTAAAAAAAAACTTGGCGTAAATTTCAAAGGTAAGTCCAGACTATTTGCTCATATTTTTCTTTAATACAGATTACACTATTTTATCCCTTATGCTTTACTTGTCTTGTCACGTATGAATGCTAAACCTCATATTAGGTTATTTTACCAAAATTCATGCAGATCCAGATGAGAATGTTCTGACGATTTTTTATTCAAATAATTCCAATAATAAATATGAAGTAGAATCAGTGTCTGCTTCTAAAAAATAAATATCCTAAACAGGATTTCCAAAAGCTATCACTCTTTTTGGCATACTTTGTTACAATAAAACTAATGCTTCTGATGTATTTTACCAATTTGTACATCCATATTTGTTGTTCACCTGACTTCACCGTTCAAAGTAAAGTCTGCAAAATGACACGTATTCATCAAAGTTGCATTGTAATTAAAATTATCCCTTTAAAATTTTAAGAACGTGAAATGGTCCAGATTGTTAAACGGATGTGGTGTAATTTTTAAGTTCACTGCTGAACAACCATTTGAAAAAAAATACATTTTTATCTTGGTTTAATTATACACAGTTTTTGTTTGTAGCCTTAATTGTCTCAATGTATTCATGAAATTTGAACATCTATAACAAAATCGCCGTATTATGATTAGCAAGTGAAAAAATGAAAGCAATTAATTAGCCAATAAAGTTATTTGATTTTTATATCGGCATCCGGGTCCACTTGCAACAATAAATGTGACACAACGTTTTCTCAAGTTAGTTGCAGATATCAGCTGCGTCCTTGATCATTAACTCTCAGCATTGAAATACGTCTCTTTATATATAATATTAGTACTGCACGTCACGATGCTGCATTGGACTGACGAACTGAAATCTCAAGGTTGCTAATCGGCGGTTTTATTAATCTAAATTTACATATTTATGTACAATCCAATATATAGAGAAATTATTGATATGGCTTACTGTTCGGAGTAAGAATTCGGTTTTGGTTTTATATATTTACAATTGAATATACGTGTCATACTGGCATCACTAACTTGTATGAACTCCAATGACTATATTATATGCTCCTGTTGAATCCTCAATAAAATCATCATGATATTCGGAATTGTTGATGATGATTCATTTCCTATCTTTATTTTCTATTGTTGATTTACTTTTTGGTTTACAGATACTTTGTATCTGTTTCTTACCCTATTTTTTTTAATCGATTAACGAAAATTGAACATATTTCACATATAGTCATCTTACTGTTATTATCAAGTGAATATTTGATAGCAAATTATTATAATTTTTACTTGATTATTATACCAGCTACCGGGTCGACGTGTTACGACAAATGCGACAATATGTAGTCATTCGTTAGTTTATATACACTAAAAAGTCTAAAAGTCTGAAAAGACCAGTTTTTGTCTTGATTTGCATGAACCTTTACTCGACATTCTCCAAAAGTATGACTTGTGTCTTAATTTTTCTTGACAAATTCTCATTAATATTAAATTTGTATGAAATTTACTCGACATATTCTAGACATTCTGAATATGGTCTTAAAATGTCTTGACAAATTCTTGACATTTGAATATTGTCTTGAAATTTCTCGACATATTCTCGACATTCTTATTTTTTCTCAGTATGGCTTGACATATCTGACCATTTTGAATTGTGTCTTAAATTTACTTGACAGTTCCGAGCTTTACAAATCATGACCAATATTCATGATATAACTTTGATATGTATTTCTCTTTATATACTATACTGTTGTTTCAAGTTACACTTCTTATAACAAAAATGAAAGTTTGGCATGTAAAATAATTGAAAATTTGGGTATCGTAATATTTTTACAAAGCAAATATGGCTATATATAATATTATGAAATCTAATGTATAAAATAATTTTAATGTGGGTTTGTTGATATAAAACAATTTAAATGTGGGTTTTTAAAAAAATACAAATTTTGATTCCTAAATCTTATAAATTAAATGATTAAAACCAATCATACTGTTTACATATTTCATTCTACATTCATAATATTCAATGTTAATATGGTAAATATTTATTATACAAAAATGTGGTTTATATAAATAGAAAATTATGATGATATACAAATCATTCATTTGCCAAAAGAACCATTTGTGTAATGACATCTGCTGGAATATATATTAAGTATTACACATGGACAGGATGTTACTCATAAAATTAAGGTATTCCACTACCCAGAATTAACACAACTGTCAAATATAAATTACTGATTTACCTGTAATCAGCCATACAACTTATCAGTTAACCCACCATGCCACTACAATTTAAAAAGGTTGTTGATAGATGAACATTAAATTAAAGCATCATCATTTTGATGAAAAAAATTAATATAAATGGATTTTTTTTAGAAAAATCAAGAACTTTATTAGACAAATTCATACAATGTCAAGAATTTAAAAAAATATTCAGACAAATTAAGAATGTCGAGTAAACGTTCATGCATATCCAGACAAAACCTGGTCTTTTAAACCTTTTGAATTTTGTAGTGATATCAGCTGCAATCTTTAACATTAAATGTTATGGTAACACTGCTTAGTATTTCTTTGTACAGAACGGTAATACTCCACTTCACGAGGCTGTATTGAACAAGCAAACTGAAATCGTGACTTTCCTTATCGACCGTGGTGTTAATCAAAATTTACAGAATCAGGTAAGTAAATGATTATTCACATTGATTTCACTAATAATATGTCATTGTTTGATATAATATGAACAATTCTAATTTGACTGCATTTCTTTTTGCATACATGATGTACATATTTACTAGCAATTTAACCCAAAATAAAAGGCTAGTTATTTTAATAATTGTATGCAAACCCTGCAACATATAAGTTTTTCTTAGGTAGGCAGTTTTCGGGGGAATTAGGACGGATTATTTGTGTTATTTATGTTGACAAGTGAAAGATATTCGTCGTCATTTATGACACAAATTACCTTTAACGGTACTTGTCAATATATAAAGAACACAAGTTTGCCTCATATCCGTCACCTGTATTGTCACCTATGAATTCAATACCTCATATGAGATAATTAACCAAAATTCAAGCAGAGCATTGATTCCTTTTCATACGATTTTTGACTCTAATGAAAAGCATGCTGAATATGAGGAAGAATCAGTGTCTATCTCTATCACGTAACCGTCAAAATTGCATTGTAATTCTTATTATCCGGTTATAGGTTGCACTTTGTAAATACAGCTGTTTCTCAAAACACGCCTCTTTTAGAGAGAACTTGAATATTCATAGAAAATTCATTTTGTTTACATACTGGTTCCCAGTAATGCTCTCTGTGTTCCATCTCACAGAGACATAACTTGGCAATGTTACCAGTAAATAAACATGTGCATATTGTTTACATTGAAACCTGTGGTAACCTTTCATTCGAGGTAGGGGTAGTTAAGAAAATTAGTGTTAGTTTAAACTTTGAGAAGTTCAGGGCATATAAATGTTGAAAATTTGCCGCACAGCCCTATATTTTGACCTTTGCAAAATTGTGGTGCATATGAACATTCAATTCTAGGATAAGATTTTTTTTCAAAACTTCATAGTAAAAGTGGTACAGTTTTAGTCGTAAAAGGAATTCCTATAGGAAATTGCATTGTCAATATTTGCAGAAATGCAACCTATAAATTATGAGTGTGTTAAATTATGCAGTTCGTTAAACTGGTGTAGTTTAATTTGTAATTTCACTGCTGAACAACAATTAAAAGAAAAAAACATTTTGAAGTAGGTGCTGATGATTTTTCCCATCTTTATTATATATTGTGTTTATATATCTTGAATTTATTAAACACAGTTTCTTTTTGTTGCCTTAATTGTCTCAATCGATTAACGAGGTTTGCACATCTATAAGAAAATGTCGCTGTTTTATGATTAGCAAGTGAAAAAATGAAAGCAATTATTCACTTATTAGTTATCTGATTATAAAAACGGCATCCGTGTCAACTTTACTTGGCAAAACGTTTTAGATTTTTGGATTCTCAATATTTTTCAACTACGTATTTGTTTGGCTTTCTAACTTTTTTTATATGAACGCTCACTAATGAGTCTTATGTAGCCGAAACGTGCGTCTGGCGTACGAAATTATAATCCTGGTCCCTTTGATAAATATTCACACGACTGGGTCGATGCCACTGATGGTGGACGTTTTTCTCTGAGGGTATCACCGGCCCAGTAGTCAGCACTTTTGTGGTGGCATGAATATCAATTATCTGGTCATTTTTATAATTTTCTTGTTTACAATACTTTGAATTTTTATAAAATTTTGTAATCCATTGCAAAGATTAACTTAGCTATATTTAGCTCAACGTTTTTTGATTTTTCTATCCTCAATGCTCTCCAACTTCGTGTATGTTGGGCTTTATAATTTTCTAATGAGCGTCATTTATCGGTCTTATGTAGACAAAACGCGCATCTGGCGTATTAAATTATAATCCTAGTACCTTTAATCACTATCAACTTGCATCAATGAAAGCGACACTACGTTGTCTCAAGTTAGTTGATGATATCAGCTGCGTCTTTGATCATTACCTGGAATGCTAGCATGGATATCAGTCCCTTTATTAAGAATGGAAGTACTGCACGTCACGATGTTGCATTGAACGGAAAATCTGAAATATCGGCTGTGGTATTAATCTAAATTTACAAATTCTTATACAATCAAAAACATTGCAGAAAGAAACATTGTGTTAACAAATTTATATGGCTCACCTTTGAAAAAATTACGATTTGTTTCCTACACTAGTAACCCGAATTTAACTTGATCGGACAAAAACGCATTAACTCTATTTAAAGGATATTAATCGTCATTTGATAAAGATTGTCAAAAATTGAAAATTCATGTTAATTTATCTCAATGCATATCAAATCATTTTAATGACAGTCAAATAGATTCGCTTGCAGTCGTTCAATTTAATTCAAGTTGGTGGTAAGTTACGTCAAACAAATAGGCCACGCCCCCGTTAAACTATTCCAAACTGGTATTAATTCGTTTAAAACCGTGTTGAGACCCGAGCTTTGTACAGGTAAATCACTCAAGCAAAACCACATCGATGTATCTATCGTTTATTTGTTTCAAACTTTATCGACTTTAGTTAAATGCGTGTATTCTAAGTAAAGTCACATACTTCACAATTTAAACAAAGAAAGGAACAATACATGTTAGGGATTTAAATAAAAAAAATACATTGAAATACTGATGCACGGTTTAAAAAATGCAAACCTTGTGAATCTGTTAAAAATAAAATAGATAAATGTTTAACATATTTTTAATTTGCCCAAATGCAGTAGATTTTTATCGCACATACTCGTTTCAAAACTTGCTGAGTGCTATGAAAACTCATGTCATGTAAGTAACGTATGGTCCATTGCAATGACTTACGAAACTTTATGTATTCCTGTATATTTTCGTTTCTCTTTTTCTGTTTTACTATATTATACTCTTGAATTAAATATAGTCACATACATTATTTATTGTGTACATAATTTAAGTCGATGTATCTTATATTTTCGGTAAACAACAAATATTCCCTATCTCTATATTGATATATGAAATAGCTTGTAATTAAAAATTAATTAAATGTTGTGTTAAATAATAAAATTAATGAAGATAATGCTGACATTTGTTGAATTCAATAAACAGTTTACATGCTTAAGTCTTGCTCAAAACTGTAAAAGAAGTAACAGCGCAATAAACTTTTAAAACTGTGTCAAATTGTAATACCGGTCACTGTCATACACCGTGACGAATAAAAAGTTTTGCAATAAATGAACATGTACTCTGTTTATATGAGATAAATTTTAGTTTGCTATAACGATGGGTATGTTGATTTAAGTTTAACGACCTTGACTGGCTATTAGTCGGCATTCTCTTACGTCTTTTAATGCATCTAAAAAAAAACATATATTTACGTTTGGGGTATTGTATATAAGTCTACCAAATTGATGATGATATGTATATGTTTTACGTCAAATTAAAATGAACATACACATTGTTAAAAAACAAGAGGGTAAAAGTAACAATTCTACATTGTTGCTCTTATATAATTTTCTTAATTATATTTTAGTGGCAATTTTTAAGTTAAGACTTATTGTCATACAAATAAAATATTTCATTTAGGCGCTCTCGTTGAAGTTCGCGTTACATATTAAAATAAATTTCATTGGTCGGAACGTTTGCAAACTTTTAATCCAGATATTCTCATCGAGGTCCGCGTTCATATTTCAATTCAATACACATTATGATTTCCAATATGGTAAAAAAAAATGAGTTTTAAACATGTTAAACTCTACGATGTCCAAGTAAACAAATAGAATTTGTAACAGTATACCTAACAATATATATGTTCCTGATTCAATTTATTCCTCGAGAAAATAAGTTTGATTTATCCATTCAAATCAATAATCGATCAACTTGAACTTTGAAAAATTCATTTTAATATATCGTTTCGCATCCTTTAATCTAAGGTAATTAAATCCAAGAAAATAAATGAAATTGATTTTAATATTTAATTAAGATTCTTTATTTCTTATAAAATCACGTTAACGGTACAAAGAAAGATATTTTTACATATAATAACATACAGATTTTGCGCATGACAAGTTTGTACAAAACGAGCAACAAGAATGAGAGATTGGTAATCAACCTGGAAAACATACTTCTATATATATTTAATTCAAATTAATTTGCACAAAATTTTCAAAACACAATATTTTTCTAAATAAATAAAGTGCCGAATTACAAAACATTTACTCGGCTTACATAGTAAGGTTTAAAGAAGCTCTTCTACTTTCTGTTAGAGCTTTGCAGTTTAGAGTATAGCCTGAAATACATCACCTATCACTTGAGAGTTACAAAGTACACAGTACATTTCCTGTCTCATATTTCTACGCCATCTACCGGTTTCCATAGGTAACCGATGATTTCCAGTTCTAAACCTACATAACGTTATTTTATCTTTATAACGTAATAAGTCTAAATATTCTTGAAATTTCAAAGTTTTCTGTAAACAGTTTTTAACATAATGCTTTTGGAGAATTTTCCAATTCTTATTTCCAAGTCTGCTGATATTGGTAAAACAAATCTCTGTTTAATGCTCAACTTTAACCATTTTGGATTTCAACTAAAGTTACTCTGATTTAACCAAACATTTGAAAATCCATATTTATTCAAGATATTTTTTATACAAATCAACAATCCGAAAGTAAATCTGTAACGGTTTATTTCTTCCTCTGTGATATTTTATCCTGAGGATAATTTGTCCCGGTAAATTTTTTCCAGGCATGGTATTTCACAGGTTGATTTTTTCCAGAGGAGTGAAAATCTATCTGTGTTATGCGGATAGTGTGTACCGGTATATATTTGCCGTACTATATTTCACAGAACCGTGTGAAATAGAGTCCCATTAACTACTATGTAAGTTACTCACAATCAATATATACCTGACTATAATTATAAAATGTTTCACAAAGGTAGACTAAATTTGCATAATTTATCAAAGGGAGGTAATTATGAGCAATTTATATTTTAAAGACATTAATATAATATATTTCTGAATCTATTTTATAGCGAAATTTTTCTTTGAATCTTATTTTTTATATATTCATTTATATAAAAAGATGACTTACAACTTGATTTAATAAGACAGATAACATTTCACAGGTAAAAACTATCCAGCTGTTAAAAATCTTATTGTTCCAATATATTGTTATGCTATGATTTATCTGATTTCCATATAATCAACAACTACATCTCTGTCCCCAGACAAAACTATTTATATAGTTAAAAATATCATCATAATCAAATTCTATTACTGCCAGTTAACAGTAGCAATATGCAACTATATTTCTACCTTACTTTTAAATTTATATTTGTACTGAGATCTGAAAACAACTCACTTTTACATGAATTTCACTAACCTTATTTAATCATGATATTATTTTCACAATTACGATCTTTGAAATTACTTCTGATTTTCTTCCCTATGTTTCATGATAATTTTCTTTTTAAAAGGATGCTATTGACTTGAATATTATACAAGTACTGTCTTTTGATGAGGTAAATATGCGGTTTTATTGACTTTTGAAAAAATGATATTCACTGAGGCCGACGGCCGAAGTGAATATCAGTTTTTCAAAAGTCAATAAAACCTCATATTTACCGAAACTAAAGACAGTAATTGTTTTATTCCATAGTCCGAGAGAAGAAAATGTATCTAATGACAAACATATACCAAATTTTTTTTTACATGAAACATTTTACCATAACGTTGCATGTAAAAGCGCGTGACGTTTAGCGCGGTGAATAACACTTTCTCAGGTGAATATGCTTTTTTATTCAAAATCCAATTCATATAGAGAAACCTACTAAAATAATACCAATATGGAATAATTCAGGAAATTTTTCAAGGATAATATGTGAAATTATTTCCCATTATAATATATTTTTAACAATTTCGCTTTATTTCAAATACACTATTATTATTTCATTGTATTTTTAAAGGATTATTTTTTTCTAATAACTATTCAATAAGTTAACTACCCAGATAGAATTTCACGGCAAAGGATAAAATATCCCAGGGAAATAGTTTCCTCCGGATAAAAAAATAACAACAACTACTGTGACATTTTTTCCTCCGGATCAAATTTCACCCGGATATAATTTTGCTTTACAAATCCACTATCTACGTTGAGTTTATAAATATATCTATACAGAATATTTGTCTTTTTTTTTTTTTTTTTTTTTTTTAAACGATAAATCTTTTATTGCACATTTCTTTGCTGTTTAACAAATTACTCGACTCACAGCATTCAGCCGGGTATCCCTGTGAATTAGTTACTGTTTAACCAGGGAGATTATACAGTAAATTTATATTTATATGTATATATATATATATTAATTATGATGAGTTATCATAAATACAATACATTGATTTTAACAATTTGTCTAAGTTCTTAGTTATGTGGAGGTCATCATAATGTAACGTAAATACGGAAGTTGTACTATTCATTATCCGATGTTGGTTATAATTTAATCATTGACCCTTAACCTTGATCGGCATAATCTCGTGAAAATTGAGATGATCGAATGATTGAAGGATAACACGTGGAATGATTTCATGAACAAAGGATCTAAATTGAGTATTTCTAAAGGTGAGTTTTGTTATATTCCCATTGACTTATGATAAATTGATCAAGAAGGATTTTTTTTTTCCTAAAATGTTAGATATTTTCCAGTAATTAGACAGTAGACAGTACGGGGTCAAAAATCATGTCCTACAGGTAAACATTGACCATGCGTCACATTTAAACATCTTAAAATAATACATTTGTTTACATTTGAGTTTTTCTACATAATATATATAGTAATACAGAAGAATGATCATGCGCAATAATACATTATGGTTATTATATTTTTTTATAAACATCATTCAAAAATCTACTTGTTGTTTTATCAAGAAGTTTCATATTTTCATAATGTTGTTTAAATTCTGTTTTAAATATTCTATAGACATCAACATTGTTTTGTTTATACTCTGATGCATATGTAGATTTATGAATAGAGAATAATATTACAGTGAGAAATAGATTAATGTCATAATAATTTTTATCATATATTTTGTAGCCTAGTATTAGATTTTTGAAGGTGATTATGTGTGTTCCCATTTTTATTTTATCAAGGAGTATTTTGACCTTTTTCCAAAAGTTTTTAAAGTATTTGCATGAAATGAAAAAATGTTCATAGTTTTCTAATTGGTTGCAAATATGGCACTGGTCATCATTTTTCAGATGCCAGGTGTACAATAGTTGTTTACAAGGAAGTATATAATGAAGTAACTTCCATCTGAATATTTTTAGTTTGTTTACTTGTAAACTATTGAATATAAAGTTCAGCATTTTGTACAAATGGCTTGATGAATCTAATTTTAATTGTGTTTTCCATTTTAGAAAGCCAATTGGTGTTTTTTCCAGTATATAACATGAGCTAATACTTTTATAAATTTCTTTTGATGGAAGGTTTTCAATTCTGATCAATTTTGTATTATTTTGTGTTTTTAAGTATAGCCTTTTATCTGTTTTAACTTGAGTATTGCGCGAGTTATCTGATTTCATTATCATTTGCCATTTTTTTGGTATTGCAGCTCTTATTCTAGATAGTTCTGATATCCAGTTGGATTTGAGGGTCAATTTATCTAATACTGCCTATTGTGATATATTTCCTGCTTCATCTATTATATCATTAATAAATAGTATTCCATTGGTTATCCAATGTGAGAATATTAAACATTTGTTTTGAAATTTTATATGTTTATTGCCCCATATGTATTGTTGTCTTATATTAATAAAATTTGTACTGTTGGTTTTTATTTCAGAGATATTTTTCATCTTAAACCAACTTTTGACTATTTCTAAATAGAAAAGAGGGATTGTTTTACTGAGTTTTGGGATTGCTTTTATGCTACCTGGATTCATGTTAAATAAAGAAAAGTTTTCTCCAAATTTATTGAAAAAGAAAAGGGGGATGACTTTCCAGTTTGCAAATTGTGTTGATGTTAAACGTTTGACCCAGGATAATTGTATAGCTGATAAAAAATCATCAATGTTGATCATTTTAAGGCCTCCTTCCAAGTAATCTTTACATAGGGTGATTCTTTTAACTTTTTCTTTTTTATTACCCCAGATGAAGTTGTAAATCATTTTTTTAAATTCATTTAAAAATTCTTTGGAAATGGTTGTTACTGATGCCAAGAAAGTTAAATTTGGTAAGATGAGAGATTTAATTACTGTTATTCTACCTATCATTGTGAGATTTCTTCTGTTCCAGCTATTGATTGTGTCTTGAGACTTTCTTAGAATTTTTTCAGTATTTAATTTGTCACATTCATTTTTATTAAGTCCAAAGTATACACCTAGGCTTTTAATAGGTTCTTTATTCCAGTTAATGTTTTCATATTTATCTTTACAGCTTTTAAGTCTGCCTAGCCATATTCCTTCTGTTTTTGATCGGTTGAGTTTAAGACCTGAGAGCGTTCCAAATATTTCAATAATATTCAGAGCATAGCTAATTTCTTGCTTGCATTTTAAAAAAAGAGTTGTGTCATCGGCTAATTGTGAGATTTTCAGACTATGTGTTTTGGAATCTAATTTTATTTGAAATCCCTTAATACCAGTATCTTGTCTTATTTTGCATGCAAGAATTTCTACTGCTATTGTGAAAATTAGAGAGCTGCACGGACAGCCTTGACGTATCCCGCGAGATACATTGTAAGTTTCTGAAATCCACCCATTATTTAGCATGCAGCCTTTAATATTCTTATATAATGTTTTAACCCATTTAATAAAAGAGTTTGGTAGACCAAATTTTATAAGGGCTTCATACATAAAGTCCCATTCTAGCGAATTAAAAGCTTTTGAAAAATCAATAAAGAGTAATGCACCATCTATGTTAAACGTTTCAGCATAGTCTATAATGTCTTGGATTTGGCGTATATTAAAACCAATATATCTATTTTTGATATACCCATTTTGATCTCCATGAATTATTTTCAGCAGTATTGGTTTTAAGCGCTGGGCTATTGCATATGCAATGAGTTTAGTGTCTACATTTAATAGCGTAATTGGTCTATAATTATCCAGTGACAAAGGGTCTTTTTTTTGTAAATTAAAGAGATGATACCTATCTTTTGTATAGTTGTTAGTTCTCCGTCATCATAGCATTTATTAAAAACTTCAACTGTAAATTCTTTTAAATTACTCCAAAAAGTGCGATAAAATTCTACGCTTAACCCATCTATTCCTGGAGATTTATTTAATTTCATGTTGAATATTGCTTTAGTGCATTCTTCTATAGTTAAGGGACCCCCCAACTAAAGTTACTCTGATTTAACCAAACATTTGAAAATCCATATTTATTCAAGATATTTTTTATACAAATCAACAATCCGAAAGTAAATCCACTATCTACGTTGAGTTTATAAATATATCTATACAGAATATTTGTCAATTTACTATCGGAACTGTTTACAATGTTAGACCAAAAAGATACCATACGGTGTTCTACATATACTGACATAGGATAAGAGCCTAGCTATCCATATACCATAAAGCTTGGAGTTGATTTTTTCAAGTTTAAGAAAAGTTTACAAAAATTCGAATGCACTAAGTCTTTCTATTGCATCAATAAAACTAAATCTCTAAGTTCCACAGCCATATAGCAATATTAGCCTTACAATCTTATCCAAAAGATCGTACTGACATTTAGTTAGATTAACTAAAAGAAATGCTTCGATATTTTTATTAATTAATCGATAAATTGAAGGACTGAATGGAATAAAACATAAATAAAGAAACTCACAGACAACTGAAATATTTGTTTAACGCCATTATCACTATCCTACAGGTATACTAACCAGGAGACTGTACAGTGGCGGATCCAGGTATTGTTCTGTAGATAAGAACTCACGTTTGTTTGATGAAATTATTTTCTCAATTGGGACATATGGTTTGAACCCCCTCTGTTTTATGACCAGTAGTTGTCGTTTTGTATATTTTTTTATAAGAGTTGTACATCAATCAGGCCGATAGTTTTCTCGTTTGAATTGTTTGAATTCCTATTTGTAATTTTGAGAAATTTTATAAATGTTTAAGCGGTTTGGGTTTTGCTCGTTGTTAAAGGCTGTACGGTGATCTAAGTTATTGACAAGTATACCACATCTTCTTATATTTAGTCGTTAAATGATGTAGATCTTCATCAAGCCTAAAAAATAAATGCTTTGGAAAATGCACTTATTAATAGCTATACAACTTTTGATTCTAAAGTTTAAAAAAATTATGTTTATCTAACATAGAATTATTATCAGCGTAGACATATACACACTAAGTCTAAACTGGTTTAAAAACAGACACCTATGATATGTATATGTAGTTTGTTCATTTAAAAAAAAACCTGTGAATATCTACCACTACTGTTGCCGGCTTTAGAAATCGGCTAACACAAATTCAAACCAAAACATGTACATAAAATGCATATTTTTAATCACATTCTGCATATAGAAACACTTAAATTGTTATTACAATTTTTTTGCGAATTTGATTAAATCTATGTCAATCACGCATGCACAGCAACACGTATTCTTCATTATAAGACCTTACTTGAACTGAAAGAAAAAGGAATTCTCGCTATCTTTTTTATCTTTATTCTCGGTTCGACGGTCTAAAGATGATTGTGTGTTTTCGATTTAGGTGTTCTCGTTGACGTCCGCGTTCTAAATCCAAAGCATTTCATTGGTCAGTAGATTTACAATCGTTCACTCCAAGGTGTTTTCATTGGGGTCTGCGTTCATGTTTCAATTGTAAGTTTTCTACCCGAGTTAACAAAAAGATATGTCTATCCAAGAGTATATGATACTTACAGTTTTCATGTATAAAAAACAACCACACCTTCCTACCAAATCATTTAATATTTATAAACAAAGAAAGTTAAGTTACAAATAACGGAATAATAGGCTCACATATATTTTTCGTCGTACTATAGATTAACCACAAGATAATCAAGATAATTAAAAACACACTATAGTTCAGATTTAAATAAAAAGATTACATTTAAAAATAAAAAAACTCAGAAATTTCTATAATATGAATATATAATTTAGGCTAATACTTAAATAATGATAATTTTAAAACATTTACTTGAAATGTTTTTATATAAGGTAATCTGGCGCAATACCCGCAAGGGTAGTCGCCATTAAATTCTATTTAGTAGTAGTAGTAGAGTTAACACAATAAAATTTGAGCTATGTAATAGTGCCTCCTTTTTAAAGGATTGGAATTTTATGAAATAAATTTATCTATTCATCCATATATATATATATTTTATAAAATACACTAGTTCACCTTCTTTTTTTTATGACAACTTATAATTATCGGTAGAATTGTAGATATTGACACCTGTGTGTATGGATTAGTATGTATAGATTAACAGGTGAAATCTTCTGATCAACAAAAAAAAACAAAATAAATCTATTGTTTTTTAAAGAATATGTACAAATAAATGTTTAATGACAAGTAGTACCGATATGCATGTCTTCATAAAACAATTCTCGCATTACAACTTCTTGCATTTTTTTCATATTTCGAAGTTGTCCCTTTTGTGAATTTATTCAACAACAAACTTTTTTTCATACAAGATATGTTTATAGAACTAAATGTCGCATTTTGGAGGTCATTTGCGGTATTTTTACGGACCCTAAATTGAAGGGTGCGAACAGATATATTAAAGTAACTGTTTCAATAAATTATTGCATGGTATACAAATCCTTGTTCTTATATAAATAGTAATAATTTTCATCGGCGAAAAAGATAGATAGTTTTGTTGTGTTATTTTTCTAAATTCTATATGTTTAATCGGACATCGTAGAGTCTAATGTTGATCTTTTTACCGAACTGGACTTATTGTGTATTGAATTGAAACTCGAACGTGGACCTCGATGAAAACACCTGGATTGAAAAGTTTGCAAACGATCCGACCAATGAATTTCATTTTTTGTAATGCGAACTTCAACCTGGATGAAATATTCTATTTATACGACAATAAGTTAATAAAATTATATCAGAGCAACAATGCATAATTGTTTTTTTTTCCATTCTTGTTTTTCTTTAATAATGTTTATGTTGATTTTAATTTGGTAGGTAGATTTTATATAATATGCTCGAAACGTAAATATACGTTGTTTTTTAAATGCATTCAAAGACGTAAGAGAATGCCGACTTAAAGCAAGTCAAGGTCTTTAAACTCAAATCAACCTTCCCATCGTTATTGCAGACTAAAATTTATCTCATACAAACAGAATACATGTTCATTTATAGGAAGACTTTTTGTACGTCACGGTACATGAGAGCACAATAATCCCTTTACAGGATCGGGACCACAATTCACAATTTCGTATTTGCTGCTTTTCCATAATTAACGCCCGTTTCGCGTCAGTGACTGGTATTACAATTTGACACAGTTTTAAAAGTTCATTTAGCTGTTACTTCATTTACAAATTTTCAGCAAGACTGAAATTTCAACTGTTTATTAAATTCAACAAATGTCAGCATTATCTTCATTAATCTAATTATTTAACACAACATTGTTTTTTTATTACAAGCTATTTCATATATCAATATACAGAATATTTGTTGTTGACCGAAAATAGAAGATACATCGATTTACGTTATACACTATGTAAAAAATAAATAATTTTTGTAAGTTACAGTAACTTTAATTTGCATGTCTATATTTAATGTACGAGTACTTTATAGTAAAACAGAAAAAGACAACGAAAATATACAGGAATACATAAATTTTCGTAAGTCATTGCAATGAACCGTACGTTACTTACATGACACGAGTTTTCATAGCACTCAACAGGTTTTGAAACGAATATGTGAGATAAAGATCTACTGCATTTGGTCTGAGACTACTATAACACTGTGTTATAGTTGTCTCAGATTTGGGCAAATTAAAAATATGTTAAACATCTGACTATTTTATTTTTGACAGATTCACAATATTTGCATTGTTTAAACCGTGCATCAATATTTCAATGTTTTTTTTTTTAAATTTAAATCCCTTATATGTCACGTGTATTGTTTATTCATTTGTTTAAATTGTGACTTTACTAAAAATACACGCATTTAACTAAAGTCGATAAAGTTTGAAACAAATAAACGATAGATACATCGATGTGGTTTTGCCTGAGTGATTTACCTGTACAAAGCTCGGGTCTCGACACGGTTTAAAACGAATTAATACCAGCTTGAAATAGTTTAACGGGGGCGTGGCCTATTTGTTTGACGTTACTTACCACCAAATTGAATTAAATTGAACGACTGCAAGCGAATCTATTTGACTGGCATTACAATGATTTGATTTTCATTGAAATAAATTAAAAAGGATTTTCAATTTTTGTCAATCTTTATCAAATGACGATCAATATCATTTAAATAGCGTTAATGCGTTTTTGTCCGATCAAGTTAAATTCGGGTTACGAGTGCTATCTTTAAATTTTATTGTTGAATAACTTGTAACTGTTTAGATTTCTCTGATTCTGTTTTTTGACTTAAGTTAGCACAATAGAAAGATTTTTTTACTCCCAATCACTAACCTTTGAAATGCTGTAACTTTCTAATGAATGCATAGAAAATAATAAAAGAGGTATACATAGATAGATAAAAGATTAATCTTTTAAATGAATGCAATATCCTTATTATGCAAACATTATGTAATCAATTATTATGTAATTAGTGGCAACATCTGGGTAGGTTCACTTTTTTGGTGAAAAATATTTTAGAAACAGTTAACATGATAGTTGATTAAATAATTGTTGCATAATACCAACATTGCATTAATTTGAAAGAGTAATCTGTAAGCTATCCAAAACTACCACTTTTATAAATTTTCAAGCATTATTAAAAAAGTTACAGCATTTTAAATCTTGGAAGTTGGAGTAAAATCTTTGTATTGTGCTACCTTAATTTTTCTTAATTGATTTTCAAGATTGTAACATCTATCACAAATTGTCAGCGAATTATTATTAGCAAATAAAAATTTGATAGCAATTATCATCCCATATAGTTAATTCATTATTTTATCGGCTACAGATCCGCGTGTTACAATAAATGCGACACTAAGCATTCATGCTTTAGTTTATATATCAGCTGTGTGATATATCAGTAAATGCTATGTAAATACTGCTTTGTGTTTTGGTGTACATGATGGTGATACTGCACTTCACTTGTCTGCATTTTCTTGGCATACTGAAATCATAAGGTTCTAGTCAACGGTGGTATCAATATAAATTTAACGAATGAGGTAAGTGAATGATTATTCACATTAATTTCACGATTCGGGTAGTAAATGTTTGATATGACATGACCAAAACTTGTTTAACTGCATTTGATATGTATTTTGGAAATTAATGTCTCTAAATGTTGGACGTAAAAATGTACAAAAACAATCACAACCTAATGCGAACTATGACTATCTTGTAAAAATAAAAATTAATTGCGTCTATTCTTACGAAAAAGAAATCAAACGTACTTAACGTAGTTTTACTACACAGTTCTAATAAAGATATGAAAATCAATTCGCAGATATTTGATGAATAAACTGTGGTTTTAAAAGCCTTGTGTCCTAGCACTAAGGTAAACACATTTAAATACCGAACTTTAAGTAAGTATCAACTCATGGATTGGTCTTTGATATTTATGATATCATATTTTATGAAATTAGTAAACACTATCAGTCAATCTGTGGATTTTTTTATTTTTGCATACATGTTTTCAAAATGTTTATCTACAATTACAATACAATGCTGGTTATTTTAAGCAATTTACGACAATTCCTGTAACATATATGTGTAGGTCATATTCGTTGGATATATGACGGCTTGTTTATTTTTGCGTATGTTGACAATTAGAAGATATCCGTCTTCATTAGTGACACAAATCACCCATAATGATCTAACAAGTCGTGACTGTGTCTGAACATTTTTAAAGGAAATATTTAAACATTACTTTTGCTTATTTCAAGCTCAAAATTAAACCATGTGTATACACTAACATTAATCGTGATATACTGGCAACACTGATTTGCTTTACTAAAATTTCTTTATAAAACATTCTGTTAAATCCTCAAAAAAATAATCACCATATTTGAAAGTTGATATATACACTTTTTATTTGGCATTTTTGTGTATTCATATTCGCTCTTTTTCTTTCCTTTTTTTGTAAAAGAGGGACGAAAGATACCAAAGGGGCAGTCAAACTCAAAATTCTAAAACAAACTGACAAGGCCATGGCAAAAAATGAAAAACACAAACAGACAAACAATAGTACACATGACACAACATAGAAAACTAGAGAATAAACAACAAGAACCCCACCAAAAACTAGGGGTGATCTCAGGTGCTCCTGAAGGGTAAGCAGATCCTGCTCCACATGTGGTACCCGTCGTGTTGCTTATGTGATAACAAATCCGGTAAATATTCTATTTCAGTAGGTCTCATTCGTGAAAGGGAAGGGGATTGTAGTTACAACGTAAGGAACATATCCGATATCATTTGTGAAACGGTTATTCCATAACGGTCAACCAACTCGTGATGGCGTCCGTAAAATTTACGAAGGGATGATTTCAACTTCACCATTTGGAACTCTTGGTTTAATAGCTTCCTTGTGAGCAGCAACCCTCTATCAAGAAAATCATGATAGGAAATGCAAGCACGGGAATATCGTATCAATTGGGAGATATATACCCCGTATGCAGGTGCTGCTGGAATAGTTCACAATTGAAAAGCTGAAATCATCTCTTTTGTCGTAAAGTTTTGTTTTCAACCGACGCTCATTGTCAATTTCTAGATGTAAGTCAAGATATGAAGCCGACTTAACTGTATCTGTAGTATCCTTTATCTCTAGTTCGATGAGATAGATGCGTTCCACATAGTCACCACATTTTGTATTATTTAGTGAAAGCACATCATCTATATAGCGGAAAGTAGGGTTAAAGAATATTACTTACTTCTTATCTTCCTGCCTAAGAAGTTCCTGCATGAAGTCAGCCTCACAATAATAAAGAAACAAGTCGGTAAGTAGAGGGCACAGTTTGTTCCCATTGGAATGCCGACAGTCTGTTGAAAAACACGTCCTTCGAACGTAGCAAATATGTTGTGAATCAAGAAATCAAGCATCTTGATGCTATCAGTTTCAGAGTATTTTTTGTTTGAATCAGAGTGATCCTTTACAAAGTGGGATTTATCCCTCAATAAGACAAGATATTTGTATCCACGTTGGCCATTCTATTTAATGAAGCAAAGCAATACCAACTCTTTCAATTTGTCTTTTATTTTTGAATGTGGAATACTTGTGTAAAGAGTAGAAAAGTCAAATGTTTTAATACTGTTACAAGATGAAAGAGAGTAAGATTGTATATACTCTAAAAGATCTTTGGAATTTTTAAGTATCCACATCTGATTCACGCCACCTCTAGAATAGGCAGTTTCACAATAACTTTGAAGCCCGTCTTTGATTGCTGATCAAATAGATGATAATAATTTAGAAAGAGGTTTCGTGGAGCACTTGTAAGACCCAGCAATATACCGTTGTTTGTAAGGACACTTATGTAGTGCAGGTATTCAATACAGTGATGGAAGATCCAGTTCTTCATTTGTGGTTGAAATTCCAAAGGAACATAGAACAGACCTATGATTATTCAGGATTTCCTCTTTGGTAAGTGTCGTGAGGGTATATATTGAGTTTCCATGTGAATTGTCAATACCTAATTCGTTTATCAAACAGTTAATGTAATGACTTTTACAAACAAAAACGATGTTATTTGGGGCTTTATCTGCGGGAACAACAACATATTTGTCATGGGGGTCGGATAGGTGTTTTGCAACATTTAGGTCTTTAAAGATTGACGTAGCATGGGCATTGATGGACCTATTCAGTTTCTTAATTCTGATCTGTAACAACGACCTCACTGCCTTAATGCATTCGGAAAGAGTGTCTACGTCTTCCTTCTCGCGCTTAGCCCATTGCCTGGCATTATCCTCGACTGAATCCATCAAAATGTTAAAGTTGTATTTCCAATTGATGGATTTAGGCTCACGATATTTCGGACCTTTCGATAACACATTTCGTAGAGAAGTGTTATTAACAATGTTGAGGTCACCGGTAATAACGTGGCCAGCCGGATTATATGTGAATTGAGAACTAGCACACGTCCAATCAGGAGGTTTAGACTTGAAGTCGTCAATATGGAGATCCTGCAAAACGTGTTTGCAATTGAACATTTTAGTTGCAATAGGTTTGGTATAGGTATAAGAAATAATTGGTACAGACTTGTTTTTGAAATAAGGAGGTATTTTTGATTGAACTAATTTATGATGAAGGATATTGCCTAAGTTGACACCATCGAGATCTTTGTTGGCAAAGGAAAGATGAAGGACAGATCTTTTCTCTTTTTCATCTTTTCCAATGCGGACTGGCTTAAAAAGTCTGTGACTAGCAATATCCGAAATTATAGCTTCAAGTTAGTAAGTGGAGATAACTTGTTTTCTATCTTTATTTTCTATTGTTTATTTACTTTTTGGTTTTAAGACACTCTTTTTCTGTTTCTTGCCTTAATTGTTTTTTTTTTTATTTTTAATAGTGAAGCAGCGAATGTTGAAAAAGTCGCTTAGTTAACGAATTTTAATTACCTCATAAAATTTTAATGTCTTAAATTATCTAGGTGCAATACCAACAAAGCATGGTACGTCACATCCGGTTGTATACGAAATAGGTCGAAAAAAATATTTCCTTGAATTTGACAGTTGTAGGTAATTAATCCTACATTATATTGCAGTAAACTATTTCTGTGTCATAAACATATGTCTTTGGTATTTCAAAGCCCCATTTTTTTTTTATTTGGGATTTTGTAATCTTGAGGTTACATGGTGATTAAACCTTTCTATAGTACCTAACAGGATAAATCTTAACTCATGCCAAGTATTTCTTTATCTGAAACAAAGATAAATTCTGCACATTTTTTTAAAAAGTGCAAATTTAACTAAGACTAATTTGGCAAAATCAATTGTGGTATTACACCTCTATCGTTAATTCAGCTTCAGAAAAATGTTTGTCATAGATATAAAATCTAGAACAAATGACGTTAAAAACAGCCTTAACTGACGTTACCTAACTTACAACGAATACCCCACTGATGATTCGGTAGACAAATCTCACAACTTACTCTTCCTAAAAATAATTTGTGAACGAATTTGGCAAATGCAGTTACTCTTTAACTTCATCAACTATAAAAGCACCTTTAAAGTAGTTATATATTTAGAGTAGCATGCATTTGAAAATTGTTCAAAATAACGCGGAAAAATCATCGTTTTTGACCTGGCGTTATTTGCACGTGCAATATATATGTGTTTTAAAGGTGCGACAGGACAGCCACCGTAATATACTTCAATCGACCCATTTGTACGTTTTGAAGTTAAAGCGTGAGGAGATAAATATTTGGCAAAATGTCTGCTTTTTATCCCGAATTCAAGTCCGGATATTTGTCAAAAATTAATCGAAGCTGTGTGGCGTCTAGATATATGCCCTTATTAGGCCATTTAGCGAAGATCATTTGTAGTCAATATAAACCTTATTTCTTGTTCATTTCAGAATTTCCCAAGTCGTATGACTTCTTAATGTTATACTATATTGATGTTTATTCGTTTATGTTGAATTTAACAGGAAAAGCGAATATCATTGTAAGGTGCGCTTGGTTTTCAGGTGTGTTTGTTTTATTTTGTATTCAAGTCAATGGACAATTTAACTCTCTCGTTAAAACTTGACCCGCGCGATGCCAAGAAAAGCGAGTTAAAGTTGGTGTTGACAAATTCATTATCTGCAATTCTGCTATTGATTAAAATCTAATCATATCAACAGAAACTGGACGCACAAGTCTGAAAGTTACTACAGCAAACGGAGGCGAAATGATTTTTATAATGAATTATCTAACAAATCAATCGTATCAAGGTCTCATTAGTTGTGTTATAAAAGAACAAAAGAAAGCCGATTTCTAAATAAATAGCATGTTCTGCGGCTGAAACAAAATAACCAACTTTTTGTAATGTCATACAGTTTGACAATGTACTAGTCTCTTCTACCAGATAAAACTACTCCGACCTTATGAAACATCACCTCTAAACTTGCTGAGCATTACAGGCTGCCATTGTGTTCTTTGCCCAACAAGTACCAGGTAAGTCTAGTGTAATATTTGCTACCGATATTTTAATTGCAGAAGCCGTAAAGACCACGAATAACGCCAGTGCAGAATTAGAATTGGCAGTATACCAGATCCGAGTTTACGGCATTATTCAGTTTCTTGATCAAGTTGCTCTCACCAGTATTCCCACTTATGCATGCCTTGACTGGGTTCCTATCATTTCGGTAGAACAATCGATAGGGGAAAATGCATACCAGGCAGCATGTGCTGGTTTGCAAGGACTAGGGTGTTCCTTGAACTGATATGTTTTTTTTTTTGTCAAAATGTAGGAAGTTGAAACATGTCCAGGCCGTATTAGCCGATATAGCAGATGACACAGATTAAATGTTATAACATGTTTTTTTAAATATTTTTTGAATTTCATTTTATTTTTTCAACGTTCATTTGTATGGTCATGCCTCACTTTTTATATTTGTTATATAACTCTCTTGCACTCATTGCAGTAATGTCAAATGACCATTAAACGAGGTATAATACTAGCTGAACATAAAGAAATTATAAGTCTTCTAAAATGTTATAGTGAGCACGAAATAAGCATGTAAATGAATACAATTGCTCTTCGGTAAATCGGCTAATAAGGGCTTCTAATTATTTTATTTAACGAGATTGTATGATTGTCCACGGACTTGCATACAAACCAAAACAAACACACCTGAAAACCAAGCGCACCGCTCTGCTATAATCGATTTACGAAATTGGAACAGCCATCACACATTGTCATCTAATTATTATGAGCAAATAAACATTTTGATAGCAATTATCATCCCATGCAGTTACAGTGAGATGCTTATAGGTGTTACTGTAAAATTTTACCTATAGCTCAACCTGTTTTTAAAATTGTCAACACAATAGGGACATTTAAATTGACCAGTTGGTATTGTTAGATTTAAAATATACCTTGATTCTACCTGTACAGATTTTTATTCACCTAACCCAAAGTTTCAGCATGCTTTTTTCCTGAAGATTTTCTTACCTAGGATTATTCTATTAAAAATTGATAGGGAAGAAAATAGTTTTGGTTTTCATTGTTTTAAATCCCTGATATATATGATTTATCTATTTTTTACCTAAAATTCTAAATCAGTAAAAGATTAAAATAAATATGTATATGTTTTTACACCAAAATGCTTCTTTAAAATTCCAACCCTTATACATAGTATTGTCCAGCTGCCAGTGAAACAAGAAATAGCTGCTCAGGTGTTTACAGTTTAAATTTTCAGAGGGATATGTTGTTCTTTTCTTCACATGACCCTTCAAGATTTTTATTTTGGATTACTTTTTGCAATATGTTAAATCTTTTGGTGTCATTGTGTGTACAATATTGGATTTATTTTATTTGAATTCACTACTCAGACTTTTTATAGCAATTTTGCTTCTTAAATGTGATGTGTTTCTTTCAAGATTTTATTGTCATGAAGGACATCAAGGAGGAAATAATTCATTCAAACCGCTTTGTGGGGCTTACATATTATGTTGTACATATAAAATTCAAAATAATTTTGGAATATACCTTGATGTGTTTTTTCTTTGAAATCTATTATGATATTAATGGGAGTTCTGTGCATAAAATGCTGTGTTCACTAAAGGAAATTCAATTTTTCATACGATGGGATTTAGTTATGTTAAAGATTTAAAAATTTCAAGTAGGAGATATAGTGTGTGTTCATCCAACATGTTTCTGTGGCTTTAAATGTGATTTTTGAAATATTCCTTATTAATTTTGGGATCTATTACAAATTTAAGATGATTCCCTATTTAAATGGGATCTTGGAAATGAAATAAAATGTTGAAGTAATGCAGTGGATATAGCCTAATCTAGTAAAGTGAAAAATAAAAGTAAAATATTCTAAAATATTCCTAACGTGAGGAAATGTTTTTTAAAAGTGAATGTGAAATTGGAAATAGTCATTATAAAATTCTGAATCAAATATTGTTTGATTTTGAAATTATTATAGGAAATGAAATAAAATGTTGAAGTAATGCAGTGGATATAGTCAAATCTAGTGATAAAGTGAAAAATGAAAGTAAAATATTCTAAAATATTCCTAACATGAGGAAATGTTTTAAGTGAATGTGAAATTGTTAATAGTCATTATTAAATTCTGAATCAAATATTGTTTGATTTGGGAATTTATTATAGGAAATGAAATAAAATGTTTACTGTGGATATATTAAAATCAGGTGATATACAGTAAAAATATAAATAAAATTTTACAAAATATAAGTGAGGATAACTATTTGGAATATAGTAATGGAAATGATTCTGAATTATGTATAGATTCTGCACCTGTTAAATTAGGATGTATATCATTGGAAGTTAATCAGAATTCATACTATGGATTTAGAAAAAAATCTAGTGAAGTAGTGAAAAATGAATAAAATTGGGAATTATTTAAAATCTTTGGAATTCTGGATGAGATGTCAAATATTAGTGTAAAAAAATAAATGAAATTGTTTATTCAAATATGATTTTGAGGTTTCATTAAAGTGAGTGAAATATTACGACTGGATTATTTGGGGTATTAAACACTGCTAGTAGTGGCTATGCAAACATTTAGATGAAATGTAGTGCATTTTAGGTCATGCAATTTTGAATTAACTGCAAGAAAATAAAATATATGATAAATTAAGTCATTCTTGTTTGGCTTGATCACTCATAAGATTTTGAATGACAGTAAAATAAAAATCTCTCAATAGAATAATCCTAGGTAAAAACAAGTTCAGGAAAAAAGCATGCTGAAACTTTTGGTTAGGTGAATAAATTTTTTTACAGGTAGCATCAAGGTAGATTTAAATCTAACAATACCAACTGGTCAATTTAAATGTCCCTATTGTGTTGACAATTTTAAAAACAGGTTGAGCTATAGGTAAAATTTTACAGTAACACCTATAAGCATCTCACTGTAATTGATTATTTATCAGCTACATGTCGGCGTGTTAAGATAAATGCGACACTATTTAGGCATTCGTAAGTTTATATATCAGATGCGTTCATTTAAAATTAAAATAAGACTGATTAGTGTTTCTTTGTGCAGAATGGTTATACTGCACTTCACTTGGTTGCAAAAAGACAGCTCACTGAAATCGCGAGTCTCTTAATCGACGGTGGTATTAATCTCAATTTACAGAATGAGGTAAGTGGATGATTAATTACCTTGAATTCACCAATCATATGTCAATGTTTGATATGAAATGGCCAATACTAATTTAACTGCATTTAAGATGCATTTTGAAAATCAATGTCTTTTCAATAATGCTGGACGTAAAAATGTACAAACAGAATCACAACATAATGCAGACTTTGACAATATTGCACAACCGTATTCGGTCGAATAGGAATTAAATGCGTCTATTATCACGAAAAGAAAATTTAACATACGTAACTTCATAGGTCCATTGAACAAGTTATCGCAGATAGTTACCGAGCAAACTGAGGGGTAAACAGCCATGTGTACTAGCAAACAAGTTAAATCATAAAAATACCGAACTCCAAGGTATTAGCGACTGAGGGATTGCTTCTAGATATCTTTGATAGCAAATTTTATGAATTGACTTAACATTATCAGTCGATCTGTGGATTTTTCAATTTTGCATACATATTTGCAGCAATTTTACCCAAAATCAAAAGCTAGTTATTTAAGGTAATTGTATGCCACTCCTGTAACAGATAAGTTTTTCTTAGGTAGGTAGTATTTTTTATGGCCATTTCGGTGTATAATAATACTGTTTTTTTCTTTGTTTTGGTAAGTGGTGATGATTTGTTTCCTATCTTTATTTTCTGATGTTGATTTTGTTTTTGGTTTTAAGATACTCTGGTCCTTGTTCTTGTCTTAACTTTTGATTATTGATTAGCGAGATTTAAATATTTATCACAAATTGTCACATTATTATTATTATCAAGTGACCATTTGATAACAATGATTATCAGATATAGTTATTTGAAAATTGTATCGGCTCCAGGGTCGACGTGCTACGATGCGACACTCTGTGTTCGTGCGTTAGCTGCAATCTTAAGCATTCAATATTATGTTAGTACTGTCCTTCAATTGGCTGCACTGTGCGGGCGAATTGAAATTGTGATTTTTTTAATCGACCGTGGTATCAATCTTCATTTACAGAATGAGGTAAGCGGATGATTAATCACATAAATTTCACCAATCAAATGTCAATGTCTCATATGAAATGATCAATACTTATTTAACTGCTTTTAATATGCATTTCGAAAATTAATTACACTTCAGAAATGCTGTACGTCAAAATGTACAATCACAATCTAATACAACACTTGAGAATCTAGTAAAACCGTATACGTTCGAATAGTAATAAACTGAGTCTATTCTAACGAAAACAAAATTAAACATACTCAACTTCATAATTTATGCAGAAAATTAACTTTAAGGAATACATTGAATGTTTAAAACCATGTGTCCTAGCACAAATGTAAAATCATAAAAATACCAAATTACAAGGAATTAGAAACATAGAGATTCAGACTATTTTTCTTAGGTGGGTAGTATAGGACGGATTATTTTTTTATTTTAAACTTTGACAAATGAAAGATACTCGTCTTCATTTGAGATACACATTACTAATTACGGTCCAACAAGTCGTGATGGCATATATAACATCTTTAAAGGAAAACATATAACTTTGCGTTTGTTCATGCCAACCTCGAAATTATACCACGAGTATACACTGACAGTAATCGTAACATAAAGTATCAACTTATACCCAAATTAATTTCTACACGTGGTCTTATATCAAGTTTCACCTTTCTAAGTCGGAAATTAAAAAAATAATAGGGATGAAGGTATGTTTGATTTCTCAATATTTATCCAATGTTTAAACTACTTATTCGTATTTTTCTTCAATATAGAGTACACTATTTTACCCATATCCATTGCTTGTCTTATCACCTATGAAGTCCTCACATTAGGTAATTTACCAAAATTCTAGCAGATCGTTGATTCCTTTTCTTACGATTTTTGACTCAAATAATTACAATGCTGAATATAAGGTAAAATCAGAGTCGGCCTCTTACTAAATTAATATATTGAACAGGATTTCCTTAAGGTATCACTATCAACTCTGTGAGATTAATCAACTTAACTAGGGTTTATGTAAAATCTATTGGTTTGCTTTCATCTTTAATTTCATTAGCAACAAAGAGATGATGAAAATCATAGCCATCATCCTCATAAGTTTTTACATTATTTGTGTATCATTCTACAAAAACAATGCATCTTCATCAAATTCAGTCATTGTATTAAATTATGGGTACCTGTACTGGTACAAACAACCTGAAAAGAAAAAAAAAAACACCAATATTTTCTACCTATTCAACAAACAGGAGTACACGAATAAAGTTAAACATATATTGTACAGTGTAAGTAAGCACTGTAATGAATTATTGTGTAATGCATTGTAGAAAAAATATGTATTTTCTTTTCATCAACACTTGACAAATAAAGACAACATTAGAATACCGCTGTTCCAAATTTATAATTCGATTGAGAGAAAACAAATCCGGGCTACAAACTAAAACTCAGTGAACATATCAACTACAAGTGGAAAACAACGAAACTACAAAAACACTGAAGTGCAGCATATCACAAACGACAATGCAATTCACACTGAAACGAACTATAAGATAACAACGGTTATTCCATATTGCAAAAATTTTAGTAGGTTTCTCTACATGAAATGGATTGTGAATAAATGAACATATTCACCTGCGGAAAAGTATATTCACCGCGCAAAACAACGCTTGGTTTTTCGTGTACAGTTTAAAAAAAACACGTTTGATGAACCATTGGTTTTCAAAGATATCTGTCATTACATACATTTCTCTTGGAATATAGAATAAAACAATTACTGTCTTTTGTTTCGGTAAATATGTGGTTTAATTGGCTTTTGGCCTTAGTGAATATCATTTTTTTTTCCAAAAGTCAATAAAACCACCCATTTACCTCACCAAAAGACAGTAATTGTACATTATTTTCCTGAATTAGTACAGCATGTACAGTACATTTTAAGACCAACTTTCAAATCAAACAACTGAAATAATTAAAAGATTCGAAAACATGTTAAAAACATTAAATCAGGAATCCAACAAATACACTTTAATTCTCCAACAATAGCATCACTACCTCCATATATATTATGATACCATTTCGTAAAGAGGCATTTTGAAACATTGTTTTAATCTTGCGTCGTAATACAGTACATAATATTTAAGGTATGAAGATGGTATTGTTACAGATCAGCTTAATATTTATAGTTAAGGATCTACAAAATAATGAAAGATGCAGTCACAGAAATAATTATATTTATAAGTACGTCTGAACCAGTGACAACTCTACAACAGATTTCTCCATCGACTATATATATATGTCTTCAGATGTGTGTCCAATACCTCGTCTATTTATTTACATGTGTGAAAAAAAATTAAACCTAAAAATAGATGCTAATGTCGATTACAACAGATCAAATAGAAACTGTGAACGATAATAACATAACAGCCTTTCGTACAGCAATACAATTATGTGTTTCATTATGTATCACTCAGAATTCAGACCTTGCATTTTATTTCATCTGTTACAAAGTTCATTCTAAACACAAACATAGTTTGTGTTAGACAGACATCAAACAATTTGAATACAAAAGAAAAATACTATAAGCATAGTTTGTCCTTTTTTGTAAGGTTGGAGATACTGCACTACACATCGCTTTTAGATATAGTAAAGGTCAGATGGTCAAATGTTTGTTACACCACGATTGTGACATTAATATTCTTAACAATAATGTAAGTACTGGTGAAATTATATCTTTGTCATTGATTACCGATTCCAGCTTTGTTTTCTTTTGATATTACATAACTTAAAACATACAATATACAAATGAAAAGTGGTATGATTACCACAGACACAACTCCTTACAAGAGACAAAATGGTACCTTGTCCTTAGTCGACAAAATAAAGATGTTCTATGTCAAGGCTTACATGTAAAAACCTTAGTAGTATAATTTGTGGTTTCAAATACACCTTATCGTCGTAAATTATTTGGCTATCGATCTGATGAAATCCGTACTCTGTTCTTAAAAACATACGTTTTTTATCATATGTAATGAACTATGAAGGAAATTAAGAGGCACATCTTCAATAAAAAACTTATCTGCACAATGGCAGCGGTTGATAATTACATGATTGAACAGCTATGGTGCGTTCGTCCGGAATATATATCAGTTATATCCGCTTATTTTGAAAAATAATTATAAACATTTACAAAGCAGCAATTAGTTTCATGTTGTACAAAAATAAATATATTTTATATCAGGGGGAAAAACCAATAGATGTAGCTACAGGTAGGCCGGACATAATAAAGATGTTTAAGGTAATGTATAAACATGACTCCTTTTTAGTAGTTTATAACTTCTTGTTCACCAACACCTACACTCTTAAGAGTTCTTTGTTGACGTCGTAAAACAGATTACCATTTAGGTACAGCTGTCAATTTCATTCATTATAGGCGGTAAAAGTAGCCTTTTTCTCAATTCCTCTGCTCATATCGTAAATACCGTATCCTGTGCTTTTGAACAAACATTTTAATTAGTAAGGTGTTGTGTATTATACAAAATCAAGGAAGAAAAAGAACGGTCACAAATGTTTAAAGAAAATGGAGGAAATTGTAATGCATTTCTAGATCAGGGTAATGTATCTACTTATGAAGCAGCAATCCATTGTATTTCTCTTTTACTTTTGGATAAATATCCTATTAAAAATTGTCCTATTTGTTAATTTGGTTCAGAGCGTACCGGTACTTTATCCCGGCCACGTTAAACATTAGATTCTATATTTATATAGAAGACTAGTTAGTAATTGTTAGTTTTTAAAATCATAAAATCTATACAATATATTATTATGTATCCATTATTTCCATGTTGTTCAATACAGAGATAATTTAATGTAAGAGAGAAAGAGAGAAGAGAAGAGACAATAGAAATAAATAAACAAAAAAACAAAAAAACTAAAACATGGTAAAAAAAAAAGAAAGAAAAATCGTTGATTTTTTTTATTTTTTGCAGCACAATTTTGTCTAAAGATACAACATTAGATACATTTCGCAAAGTTGGTTTTCCGTTGTAAATAAAAAGTAAAATCACATTAAAACTGAACTCTGGAGAAAATCCAATCGGAAAGTTCATAATCACATGGCAAAATCAAATGAAAAAATACATAAAAAACGAATGGACAAGACCTGTCATATTCCTGACTTTGTACAAGCATTTTCAAAGGAGAAATAGTTATCAAAAGCACCAGGATTATAATTTTGTACGCCAGACGCGCGTTTTAGTCTACATAAGACTCATCAGTGACGCTCAGATCAAAATAGTTAAAAAGCCAAACAAATACAAAGTTGAAGAGCATTGAGGACCCAAAATTCCCAAAAGTTGTGCCAAATACGGCTAAGGTAATCTACTCCTGGGGTAAGAAAATCCTTAGTTTTTCGAAAAATTCAAAAGTTTTGTAAACATAAAATGATAGATGTTAGCTATATGTCACATATAATATACAGTAGTGTGAATCTTTATAAACTAGTACTGTTTTGTAGGAATATGAAAATACGCTTTTACCTGGTGAGTATTATATAACCACACGAATTGTGCAAAAAATCTTAATACAATTAACAGTGATTATGCAGATTTAAGAAAAAGGTCCAATTTTCCCTTATTTGCAAAAAATGTGCAAATAAATGCATATGAGCTTTGCACTGCTGCTGATGCATTCAATGTCCTGTATGTCTATCGTGCGTCAATTTTTAAGATTTTTCGTCATATTTCTTGACAAGGAATTTTTGAGGATTAGTGTGTGGCTTTTTGAAGATTTTGTATATTAAATTGTAACAACAGCCATATAATCACAATGGACAATCATCTTATTTGTTTAAAAAAAAATGACCAAAGCAATAGTTATTGTTTCCAGATAAGTAATGTCACTCAATAAAACTTTGCCCCAATCATATGGCCATTGCAAAAATGCCAATAACCCATTTATATAAACTGCACAACCCAATGAAAAATCACCTGCACTTGTCAGTAAAGAAATGTAAATCAGCATTAGAAAAGAGTTCATTACATTAATCGACGATGTTCTTCTAGCCTAAATATTAAACTTGTCTGGAGAAGTTCCGAAAATACATAAATTATCTTTTGTTAAAACCTCCTTTTGGGTTTTGTCTATTAGCTGAGTTGTTTAGCAAAGGTGCAATGTCATTCCTATTGAACCTAGATGGACCAGTATCAACTTCATTGTCCATAAATCGACGACAGCCTGAAGAAGAATGATCAGACCTACATTTGAGACATGTATGTCTGTATTGGCAATTGTGTTTATTGCAAACACCTTTAAAATTAAAATCGTAGCATTTATAACTAACATTAGCTTGTTGTTGTTTTTGATTATTGGCAGTTAAAATACTTAACCACAAAAAACCATCAATGGATGACCATTTTTTTGTATGATCCCTTAATACCCTTAAACGGAATTGTTGGTCATAAGAATACCACTTTTCAAAAGGATGATCAGTCGCTGCACCCCTTATTATTGCGATATACGAGAAAAGTTCACTTCCCTTTCCAGGATACCTTGCGATAAGGACTTGGGTATAGGCAACAAATGAATCAGTCCAATCTTCAACAGAATTAACAGTATGGGTTTTTTAAACTTTGTTTTGAATAACCAGCATATCATCATTAATACCAATGGTGTTTTCAATATTTGTTTGACTGTTGAAATTTTTGCGATGCATAAGGGACAAATCAATATACTCAAAATTTCAAATTTTATCGTTAAGCTTTTGACTAATAAATATGTCAACCTCATTTAAACCAGGCAGCATTAGAGGATCATCAAAAACTTCAATAGCCCCACCTAAGGCAGCTACTTGAGGCTCATTCTCTTGTAAGTGTAAATTTGGGTGCAAGGCAAATAATTGTGGTTCATCAACCCTTCGTCTTCTTACTATAGGGGCTTCTTCGTCAACATCAGCTCTCATTCCTAACAACTTGTTGTGGTTGTTGTTCCCTAGGAGCCCTCCTAACCCGTAGTTCCCAACCTCCTACAACCGGGTCCTGCCGGCGACGCTTACCTTTACCTCTACCTCTTGGCATTGTTATAAACTATTATATTTGTAAAGACAGATTATATACATACATCAAGTCGTAAAAGCCCTACTCATACTTCAAAATATATACTGAACAGCAAAAAAAAAACATCTCAGGAACAAATTTTGGCTTTCGAAAAATTCGACGTTTCCTTTGCGGTTCAATTTAAATTTCATTTTTTTATTCAATCATCCAATTTAGATAAATTGAAAACCAACATATTAACCCACTACGTTGTCTTAAATAAACTTAATACATTTGAATGCATTAAACAACTGACGTTGGTTACAAAACATAATTAAAACAAGACCAATGACATCGTTATATTTAATTCTATAACCAAACTTATTTAATTATCCGCAAATTAAAAACTTATAAAGGATGTAACGTGTAACAAAATTAAACATTAGTGGGCATGTAAATGTTAACACGACTTACACTACAAACATGTACTTAACTGTTTAACACTCATACATTAAAATCAAAACAAAGATATCATTTATATTAAAGCATGTTAATTAAATGCTTTTCAATGGTTAATATAAGTGTGCACAATTGTAACTTAACTATTAAATAATAGTTTAATCAGTATAAATGCTATCCAAGTAAGCGATAAATTGAATTAATGAATAAAACTATTTGCAAGAAACAACTTTCAAATAAAATTCAAACATTCTTTTACAAATAACAGAAATAAAATCATTCGGAAAATTCAACTGCAATAACTATATCTATTTATCAATAAAACGTATGTACTTATCTTATGTCTGAATCAGCCTGTCCTTTTTTTGTGATCCTTTAGTTCAAATCACGCAATGAACAAATCACGAAAAGCATGCAATTTTAAACCAAATGAAAGCGGGAAAAACGGTTATGTAATTATGTAGGTAAATAAAAGTCCTTCAAAATTAAAGAAAACTTAACTATAGTTTAGCAGACGATAATCTCAATTAATTAAATTGATTTAATGCTTAATGATTAAATCGTATTAATGTCCATGAGATGCAATAATCAACAGTCAATATAAACTTACGTTGTAAAGGCATATAGAGAAGAAGCAAGCTAAGGTCAATACTTCACCCTTCGTGCTATTAATTGAATAGATTACAATGTGGCATAATCATTTTTTACTTACGAGAAAAAAAACTATAAAATCATCAATTTGGCATTTCCTGTGTCTATTATCTTTAAGTAAGTAGAAGATAAAAACAGTCATAATCATTGAAACTTTACATTTTATAAATACAACTTTGTTTTCTTTTATACATATCTTTTAAAATACTATAATATTATCTTCGTATGATATCAAATTATCAAATTGAAAAGTTCTTACCTTTAGTTTTGCTAAAATGTACATGTTAAGTCATTTGTGACCTCAAAGTCGATGAGGGTTGAATAACACACGAAATAATGCAGAGCAATATCAAAATGTATGATAATACATTACACCAGGCATGCACTTCCTCATGTTCCTTTACGCGACTGTTGAATGCTGGTCGGGAGGGTAAGGTGTAGTCAGCATTGGCCGGTGATATAATCCATAAAGCAATGTAAAGTATACAAATCAACGTAAAAAATGGGAAAACAAGATAACTTTGTATATATGTATCTTGGTATAAATGCATTATCCTCTACAAGATACTTTATTTAGTCGACATGTATAAAATTAGAAACAGAGCAAAACGCATAGTCAATTTTAAATGTTAAATGTTTGTGGTTGGAGTATTTTTAGTATATCAACATGACATCAATTTTCATATTTAATCATATTTAATTAATTTACCAATTTCAAGCAAATTGAAAACTGACAAAGCAGAGATGCAGATACGCCTTGCCCCCTTTAGATTGATATTGACATACTTTAAAAACCTGATATTTTTATCATTGGAATGTAGGCCTTCCTGCTGAAGTTAAAAGATTTGATAAGAAATCAGCCAAAGTTTTCTCTAGTCTACTGAAAGAAGAAAGTTATCCCCACTTTGAATCAAGACTTATGCTAGCTGGCGAACAGGGCACAGGGAAGACAACTTTAGCTAGATATCTTGTTGGAAAACAGCCCACTAGATTCAGGATTTCAACCGATGGGATAGAATTATATAATGGTCTTTCTTATATGGACTGTGAATCAAAGGACTGGCTTGGGGGACTGCAAGGTAAAACGTTATCTTGTAACATAAATTCTAGAAATAAAATATGTGTACATATAAAAAGAATCTTGGTATTTTTTTCTAAATACTTGTAACACACTTGAGTTGAATTATGTCTTACAATATTGAAGTACGGCAATTTGGTATGTTTATTTCAGTCAATTGTTTGACTATGCTATAGTGTATATATATTTTTTCAAACCAGAGTTATGACTTGATGCTCATTTAAGATATAAGAAAACGATATGGTATCATATCAAACGAAACGAAACATGTAACGTCGTACTTTAAATGACCAAGTGTTAAACCTTTGACAAATCAGTGCAAAGCTATAACTTGATAAAAAAAATATCTGTATAGTGTGTAACGTGTAACATTACCTTGGTGCCACGCCATTAGTTGATAAACAACATTTTTAAAAAGCGACACGTATTTTTTGACTGTTTTTCTAGCAACTACATCAATATGTTTTTTTTTTATAATTTTGGCCAAATTTTATACATTTATATGATTGTATTATAACTATCAATTGTAGATTTCTCCTTAGAAGATATTACTGTTAGCAGATCCCTTTTGAAAGAAAACAAGATAAGAAAACCTGTTGAGGTAGATGATACACTATCAACTAAACAAGATATACCATTCGAGCCACAAACAATAGTATTGCCAGGAAGCAAAAGGAACCCAAGACATAATTCAAACAATACATTGACGCGCTACATAACACCTGAAGGGTCAGAACATATCGGTTTGTCTTTTACTAAACATATATGATCAGTTTATTTTAAGACCATATGATCATAAATTGTTTGTCTGTAAGATATTTATTATAAATTGCGGCATCACATACATATTAGAAAGGTAATATTGGCTTTTGTTTAACACATGTCACCAAGCAATTTACAACCTGTGTGTTGATAAAAAAAAACGTGTAAAAAACTATACAAATAATATAAAAAAGTCAAAAATTTCAAAATGCTCAAAACTTGATGAAACTTTACTAAAATCTGTTTATATCCATTCTAGAGACATAAGATTTTGTATGCTATAATTGAGGCAAAATATGCAGCTGCAGTTCGACGTAAGAATTTTCAAAACGACTACCGTTACCTTGGTAGTTAGGGGAGGGTGCCATTCGTTATTGTTCGCATTGCCAAATCTAGTTATAATGTTTCCTTTTCTGTTAAATGGATTCAAAGAAAATACATTTGATATGATCATATCAAGTACTTAATCTAACATATAACAATGACTGATCAAATGAGTTAAAATATATGGTAATGTTTCTTTGCTTTGATTGTTGATACATATTTAGTTCATCTCTAATCTTCAATTTTTATCTTGAAGAAATAACCGCTAACACATCATACTTACACGAAGACTTAACGATTAAGTGTGTCAAATTAGAGGCTGGTGCTTCAAAGAGTAAAGATTTACTAGCCATGGCAGAAAATAAATCATTACCGACTAGCGAAGAAAATCTGAGACAAGAATCAAATGAAACACTAACGTCCGGTACAAGACAAGAAGGGTCACAACTAGAAAATGTTACAACGCTGTCTGAGCATCAATTTACTACTCTGCCAGTGGATGTCGGTAGTATAGCCGAACCTATGAGAAAACAGTTATCAGATGATGGGTCTGAAAAGAAAACCAAAACACAATACAACGATGGCGAATATGAAACAGGCATACAAGACAATCTTCCTAAATCAGAAAAGCAGTTTGTTTCATTGATTACGGACAGGAAAAGTTCAGTTATATCTAAAAATAGAGACGAACTAGTCCAACAAGGTGTTTTATCTGGAAATGAAAATACTGATTCATTGAATAACAGAGATAGCCGTGAAAACTTTCCTGATAATGCCAAACAAATTGATGACACAGACGGTTCTCCTGCAAAGTCGTGTTTCTCTGATGATACGCATATAGAAACTGTTACTAAACCTGGACTCATTAGAAAGTTGAAAAGCATTTTTGGAGTTTCAAAAAACGTCAAAGAAGTCAAAGTATCAATCACAAAAGAAAAGTTCTTAAAAATGTCTTCTAAAGTGGGGAAAAAGCAGTTGCACAACAAAAAGATAGCACCAATAATCATCTGGGATTTTGGTGGGCAGGATGTTTTCTATTCAACTCATCAGACGTTTTTAACATACAGAGCTATTTACATGATTGTATTGGATGGAAGTAGAAAACTAGATGATCCCAGTCCGAATGAACAGTATCTGCCGGGGAAGAGTCAACATAAAACATCAAGAGGTATGTATATATATTTACTTATAAATAAACAATATCATTATGAAGTACATGTTACAATTGAAATATTAAATTGCAGTAAAGTACTTCATATTTTTTTTAAATAACACTTGACATTTTCAACATCTCCAGAATTTATTTCATTATTGCAATATTTGGAAAGCAATTACGTCTTTAATCAGTTTTCGCCAATGTATTGTATGTTTTTTTCCTGTTTATTCGTACAGATTATCTGCTCTTCTGGATTAACACCATTGTAACATACTGCAAAGGAAGTAATCAGGGATTTCCTAGAATTATGGTGGTTTTAACGCACAAAGATCAGGTTAAAGCTGTAAGCATTTTTAAGAGCTTCGGTTTTGTACCGTCAATTGGAACGGGGAAGATTTTGACTTTGATTTTAATAATAATGTCTAATAAAAAGAAGAAGAATTTCTTTACTGTTGTCATTTGTGAACGTGTTTTTGTTAAGGCAATAGTTTAACGTTAGCGGCTTTACTTTTGACACAAATGTTAGCGACAAAATAGGCAAACCATAATCTTCAGTTATAGACTTACACTCGTCTAATGATTATTTTTTTGAGTCTCTGATGAGTAATGTATATAAAAAACCATTTATGTCATATTTGGGTTTCATAGGGCATACAAACCATTTGATTCATATTGTTGTTACGTAAACAAAACACAAGCATATGTAGTCATTATCACCATTTTTAAATGTCATTTTGCAGGCAATTGTGTGATTGTTACTATGCATTTTCTTATATACTGATAACTAATAATTGCATTAAAAGGAAGTTGTGGTCAAATATAAAGTGTTATGAAAAAATGTTCTATTGTGTTTATTTAGCATGATGTTGAAGAAAGACGTGAAGAAATATTCGCAGAAATCTACAAGATGTTTCAACAATCGCAAATAGGGAAGCATTTGGTGATTGAGGATAAAATATTTGTCAACGCTAAAAACAAACATGACCCAGAGATGGAGAAGATAAAGGAAGTTATCATATGCGAATCAGAGAGGCAACCAACATGGGGTGAACATCTACCAAAATGCTTTATCCCTTTAGAGTTAGAATTTGCATCGCTGACAAGACGCAACATTCCGTTGATTACCCTAGAGCATCTAAAGAAAATAAACTCATTGCAGCCTAATAGACCATTGTCAGAAGATGAGTTGAAGGTTTTTCTGAAATTTCAACATTCAATTGGCAAGTTACTGTATTTTGACGAACATAAATTGGACGACCGTATTGTTTTGTCTCCAACACTTCTCATCGATGCATTTAAATCAATCGTAACAGACAGGCGCTTTTGTAAAGGAGACAGAAACAGGGAGGAAATATGGGATGCAATGGAGATGAAAGGGGTCGTATTAAAACAAGCAATACATGAAGTTTGGAAGAGAAAGAAATATGCAAAATTCAACAAAGACAAAGATTATCTATTAGCTGTTATGACCCATCTTGATATTTTGGTAGAACCAAAAAGATACGATTCTAGCCGAACGGGTATATCTGTCGACTTCTACTATGTTGCAAGTATGGTACGAGTTATAGACGATTCTGGATACCTTCAATCAGCTGGCATCACAAAAAGAAATATCGCCATAGCCTTTCAAGCGTCGTCAATGATGATACCCCCTGCATTATCCTTCCGATTTATAAGTTACTGCTTATCTGTTTGGGCGGTGAAGACATACGGAGAGACCAACAATGATATGCTGTTCCATAGGTCAGGGGTGTTCACAATTGATCCTTCCTTAGATATGTATATTCTTTGCGAAGATGACAAGATTTCTGTCCGACTTGTTCATGCCAGAACAAACGCACTCATAATGAGAGATCTTGCTTCCAGTATCAATGAATGTTTAACATCTGCCTTGGAAAAAATAAGTCAGTTGTATATCAGAACAAGTAGCGACCAGAGTCATACCAGTGATGCATCCTTTGTGACCAATGTATGTTGTAACTCACCAGATAGGACATGCATCTTACCATTCGAAAATCTTACATATTTAGACAAAATCTGGAAATGTCCTACTCATGGCATAGAGCACAATCTACATTTGATCAAATCGTGGATACCAGGAAAGGTAGGAATCGTACCACATAGTATTAAACAAGGTAAAAAATACAAAACTATTGATTGGTTATATAAGTATCTATAGTATACAACTAAAATGAATCAAATCCCCAAAGAATCAAAATAAAAATAATACAAGTTAAAACAAGCCAGTATAAAATGAGGATAACAGTCTTGTATGATTCAAACATATATAGTTATGTCTGCATTCCTTCCGTTATTTATCTTTTAACTCAGCATATTCAGTTATATATGTTAGTATATTCCTTCAGTTATGTATATATTCCTTCAGTTATGTATATTTTCCTTCAGTTATTGATATATTTCCCCGCTTATGTGTTTAAATAAAATCCTGTTATGAATCCTTCTGTGATATACAAATAATTTTTTTTTATTATTTTTTGGTATTCCAGAATGTGATGCATTTTTTTTATTTCTATTAGGAAGAAGACAGATGTGACCCAGGATGTCCAGGTATTATATTCTAATTTTACAATACACTGTTCTGCTCTTTTTATTTTTATTTTTATTTTCCTTACGTGTTTTTTAGATTTGTAATGATTTAACTAAAATTTTGCTTAATGTTAATTTGAATATAATATACATCACCAGTTCCTTATTTCTTTCTTTAAACGTATGAAGTTGTATATGCAAATATAATTGATGGACCTAACAAGAAAGTCGGTATGCACTTGCACTTGCCCTCTTGTTTTGAGGTAACACATTAGCAAATATGTGTTCTACATTTCGGGACAATGGAGTTGGAATTCTGTAATATTGCCCAGTTCAACAACGCATGTTGTTCTAAGAAATAATCATACATTTAATTCAATTTAAGAAGAACAGTATGAATGTTACATATTCTTTCCATGTTAGAAAAGATAAAAAAAAAAATATAAACCAAAGTGCAGATACAACACTTTAACTTTAGTTTTCTTTTACAATGTAGAGATGGAACGGTACTGTCACCAAAAAATGTTTATTTAGATAAGTGCTATATAATCTGATAATCACTATAAATACTAAAAATAATACAAGAATCATAAAATTCACACATCCCGTAGCACATATGTTTAGGGGGATTATAAGCATTATCGGAAATATAAAACTATGCTCATTGCCATCAAGAACCGACATGAAACCAACTTCTTGATATCACAGAACATATAGAATAATAAATTTACAGTGAGAGTTATTTTCAATTGGCATTTGTAATGCAATGTACTAAGTGTGTTGATTGCCTACTCTAAAATAGAAATGATACTCAAATGTTTTATATAGAAGAAAGAATCGGATTGTATCCAAACTTAGTAAATATTAACTGACAAAACTGCCGTATTCAGTTTTATTCGTGCTTCAAACATTTAAGTAGCTCGTAGTTGTAGATCAAGGTTAACGAGTTATAGTGTATGTAAGTGCTTATATACTTGATCATGTCATTTGACACTGAAATCATGTTTTTCTCATTAATCAAATTAATCATTAAAAGATAACTCTAACTGTGATTAAGTATATTATTACGCTGAGTTTGGAAACATCATTACTTTTACGAACGAAGGTCACGATCATATTTTAACCTATAACGTTTTAAAAAAGCTGAACTATATTTCAGTATTCAAACATGTAGGAAGCACGTCTGGGTTATGATTATCTCAATCCTCTTCAAAAGTTATATTTGCTTGTATTCCTATCTCGTAAGACTAAACCATGGAAGTTTGACTTTTTCATTTTTATATCTGCATTTTATACCTGTAATATCTTTATAACAGTTACAAATGACGAGTTTTTGAAAGAGTTACCATCAGACCTACATCTACGTCGGTTGTCGTTAATGTACAGCAGCAATGACGTCAGAGACCTGGCAATACATTTAGGATTGTCGGCGACAGACGTTAATATGACAGTTGACACAGGGGATCAAGCATTATGGAACTTTGAAGTATTTCGACGATGCAGGGATAGCCATGCGGTGACATTTAAAGAAATCAAAAGAGCAATAGCAGCAGCTGGAAAGGGAAACATCCATACACTTTGCAAGGTTAATATTTGTAATGAAACATTAACAGAACTTGTTCATTCAATCGAATATCATCTGTAGTTCTTCAATTCACCATTTCCAGGTTAAATCCAACATTTTCTACATACAAAAATACCTGTTCCAAGTGAAAAATATGACAGTTGTTGTACAATCGTTTGTTGTGCTTGTGATGTTGCCAATTGAAAAGGGAGTTTCCGTTTAGAATTGTTCTCGGATTTACTTTAAATGGGGATTATTAAAACAAAAGAAGAAAAACAACATTGCAATAAATTATGCGATTCCAACAGGGTAGCACTAAAAATACTAATATCGTCTCATATTTTTTTATAATCAAAGGTTGACACGTGAACGTTCAAAGACAATAATGAAAACACAAATCTAAATTTCATTGGATTTTACACGCAATTAAAATTAGGTTTGGTATTTAAAATCAGTCATTATTTTTTTGTAAATGCAAATTACCAGAAGAAATATTTTGTTTCCTTTAAATCCCATGGCATCTTCATTTCAAAATTACGGTCAGATACCGACATCAAAATCCCACCTCAATTGATGTTCAGATGTGATAAGACAAACATTATTTAATTACGGTCATGTAATTATGTCTCACTTGTAAATGATTATAAAATATTAAAATGAAGTAAACAGTTCAACAATGACAGTATGTAATACTATTAACAGCTGTTTACTTATTTGTATATCTATTTTATAGATGCATAAGAGATAAGTTACATTTACAACATCTTAAACATTAGAACAATTTAAGAGCAAGATTTGCACAATTTGAACAGTTGTACTATACGTTATGATTGTATATTATATATGATTGTATTATCTGACAGTTATGCAATCAAATTAAAATGCAAACGGGGGTTTTGGTTTATAGAATCGTACCATATATGAAAACAGTTGATTTGTTTATACATCATATACAATGTCTTTTGTTTTAAATATTTGTATTCTCATCTTTTACAGCTTATAAAAGGTGATTTTATTGGTTACGGTAAGTTCTATGAATCAAAATATATAGTTAAGATTTTTTTTATTAAAAATCATAATTTGGTTGATCAATATAAACTTGAAACAATCCCTTTCAGAGTTTCTCGATTGTCATATCATGAAATGTTACCTATTACCGGGTTTCTCATTCCAACACGATAGTAACCACAAGTGAAGCTGGTCCTATATATATACAGTTAACTGTATCATCTCAGATCACACTTGGTGCCTACAGTGGGTTGTGTCCTTAGTCTTCAATGTTGACCAATGGCTTATTTTGTGGCTTGTTGATAGTCTAAAACTTTATTGTGTTATATTTATTGTGTTTATTAAATTTGTTTTTCTTCAACGTAATCAGTACGATATTTTACGTTTGAAGTTAGATTCCAAACAAACCGGACATATCTTTATAATATAGTTAATTGATATCTTAGTTTGCTATTAATAAGTATTTAAATGTGCATTGTTATTAAATGCAATATCAGTATTTAGTTCAAATATAATCTTAAATCAATCCTAATTCTATCTTATTCATTCAAATGTGACGTTTTTTTTTTTTTGATGATCTGTGTTACAAATTCAAATTTTTGTCATTTTTTACAATTTCAAATATTACGTCACTTGGCGTTGAGGTTTAAACTTATTCGGATGTGTCTACTTTTTGGGTTGCAAATGTCTGGTTATGTATTGTATGTCAGTTTTTTCCTGTAATTAGTTAATACTTCAGTTTTATCATGTACATCTTTTGTATAGTCATTTTATAAAATTTACTGTTTGCAAAAGTATAAATTATTTTAAATAACAGGGATGTTCTGGTAACTAATAGAAAAACCTGGCCGTTTTTGGCACTACTTTTTTATCTTTTTGTCCTCGATGCTGCTCAACTTTGTACTTGTTTCGGCTTTCAAACTTTTGTATCTGGGCGTCACTAGTAGATCTTGTGTGGACAAAATGCACTTCTGGCGTATTAAAAGTTTGAACTTGTTGCCTTTTGTTGGCTGTTGTTCGTGTGTTTCTTTGTCAATTGTATTCTCCAATTTATTTATATTGTAGTCCTGTGATGTTGTGTGGTCATTTTGATGTTATATTTCACATGACCACAAAAGAGGGAGGTTTGACATGCCACAACACCAGGTTCAACCCACCATTTTTTCTTTAAAAATGTCCTGTACCAAGTCAGGAATATGGCCATTGGTATATTATTGTTCGTTTCTCTGTGTGTTACATTTTTACGTTGCGTCGTTTGTTTTCTGTTATTTCTGATTGTGAATTCACATTGCAATAAGACGTGTCACGGTACTTGTCTATCCCAAATTCTTGTATTTGGTTTTGATGTTATATTTGTTATTCTCGTAGGATTTTGTCTGATGCTTGGTCCGTTTCTGTGTGTGTTACATTTTAGTGTTGTGTCGTTGTTCTCCTCTTATATTTAACATGTTTAATGCGCTTCCCTCGGTCTTAGTTTGTTACCCCGATGTTGTATTTTGTCCATGAATTTATGAGTTCTGATTAGCGGTATACTACTGTTGCCTTTATATATCCCAAATTTACGAATGTTATCACCTTATCTGTTCCTTCGTATGTTTACTGTTAAACCAAATGGAGATATAGTTTGCGACACCTCTCCGTAGGACACCAAAAAGATACAAAAACATCTATGGCAAGAAAATGAGATAAAAAAAAGTAAATATGTGTCAAATGTTGACTTTAGAAAATAAAAAAAGATGTATATGATTGGATATAGATGCACTGTGAAGATGTGTAACATGTACATACATGATTACACTAGTATCAGTCTGCATACAGTTAAAACAATCATTGATCTTCACAAAGTGCTAGAATATATCTCTCTTCATCATATCTTACGTATAATTTGACATATAAACCATACCAAACATATTGAATGGAAATTAAAGTATGAAATTATGACTAATCCAGTAGTTTTTAATCCTTGTATATAACAGACAGGGAGCCTGAGAAGTGGGATGTAGTACCTGCAGAGGAACACATTGACAGACTGGTTCCTTTAGTTGGGAACAAATCTCTCCAATTCCTAATCGAACTTGGCATGGATTTCCATACATGGGAGCGGATAAGCCACAAGCAAATTGAAAGGGATTTGGTTAGACTGAACAAAGATATATTAGAAGAATGGAGTAACAAGTTTTGTCGGATGCACAGTCTAAAACCAACCTTGAGGACCATTGCTCAGTCATTTAGTAACATAGGCAAAAATGTTAAAATTGTGGAAAATGCGTTACTAGATTTGTTTTGACTCCTTTGATTCTTCCACTGTTACAACTCTATGTATTTACATGAGAGTGGAAATTGAATTATTTGTAAAATAATCATATTCAATTTGAGAGATTGAAATTATAACAATTCAGTTGACGACATACTTGCCAACATTATATGTACATAGTTTAAATTTTACTTTTATACAAATATCAGAACAAGATTAACATCGTGTATTTAAACTGAATTATTGTATTTATACTGTAATTAATCCAATAAATGTCAATACAATTCTGTATGTGTGTATATTGAAAAATCTAAATAATGTACATTACATAAATGTGTTTTTTTTTTCTTCTAAAGTTAATAATGCACTGTTTTATCCATTAGTAGATAAAAAAAATTTGACAGTATCCTTTAACATTTATTTTAAAGAGTTTAAATATTTCGACTTACCTCAAAATAGTACCCATCTATTGTGTGATCTATAGAAAAATGTTTTAATCAAAATTCAATGCAGAGACAAAATTCAAAGTTAATATTTTAAATATTGAATTTAATTATATAATGATTGATGCATTCGTTTATCTTTAATCAGTTAGAATGAATTCATAGCTCATGTATCTGTCTTAATTATAAGCATTCTAACAAAAAAATGATAGTAATGCCTCCTAGCTGATGTAAATTTTTGAGATATTTCGATTTGATTTTATCCTGTTTTTATGTATTTATAGTGAGTTATATATTTTTGTAAAATGGAAAATACCAGAAGAAATGTTTTGTACCCTCATCACATCAAGGCATTTTCATCTCAGAACATTACGGATGTACACCGACAATACAATCCCACATGTTATTTACCTACCAGTAACTGTGAGTTATCTAAGATTTTTACTGTGTGTATTGTTTGTTTCTTTTATATTATATTATTGTTTGTATATATACCCCACCATGGCTGATTTCGCTAGCTGTTTTTCTGCTTTGTATAGATTCAGTCATTTTCAACTGATCAGTATATGGTTTTTTTTATTATGTAAACCACTGTATCCGGTTAGGAGGAGGGTAAAGAGCTCATACGAATGTCGAATCTCGCAATATTCTGTGTTTGGCAGTCAGGAGCATGTAGGACAGTGGCTGTCGTGGTTTGATTTCAGTCATAATCATCTATTGGATTTTTTTCTTTTATGGAGTGGGAGGGGGTTGAAGCACATTTGTGTTTCTATTAGTTTCTGAATTTTTGATATTAAGACCTCAAACATCACTTAAAAAAAACTTGTCCATATATGCATAGGGTGCAGTAAAGTTTGTACCGTTATCATCTGAACAAAACTCGCTTCTAATAGACCTCATTGTCAGCCTCGCATCTCTGAAGAGGATGTTCCGACCCAAAGAGAAACATATACCAGTACTCATCTCTTCTGTTATGACTTTTTATATCCTTGAATGTTTTTCTATTTCTGTTGATTTTCTTTTTTTAACCAATATATACAATTAATCATACCTGAGGACTTTTACTATATGCATATATTGTCAAAGTACTTTTACTATAGGCATGTATTGTCATAGTTATATGTGATCCAACTTTATTTTCAATGCTTTTAAATTGGGTCTTGAATATAACTTTGTGACTTTTATGGTTTATGGCTTTTGGTTTTCTAAAGCTAGGGTCTGGATAAACGTTTTAGTCCAATTGAGTTTTTTATAGTTGTTTTTTGTTATTTATTTTTGTTTACCTTTTGATTAATTCTACTTTAAAAGAGGACAGTCAAACTCATACAGCGAAGATAAACTGTTAACACCATGACTAAATATTGAAAAAGACCAACAGACAAATAATAGTACACATACCACAACATAGAAATGTATACATTAAGCAACACGAACCCCACCAAAAACTAGGGGTGATCTCAGGTGCTCCGGAAGGGTTAGCAGATTCTGCTCCACATGTGGCACCCGTCGTGTTGCTCATGTGATAGCAAATCCGGTAAATAGTCTAAATCGGTAGGTCACATTCATGAAAGGGAAGGGGATTGTAGATACGACATAAGGAACATATCCGTTATCACTTTTGAAACAGTTATTCATAACTGTAAACCAACTCGTGATGGCGTCCGTAAAATTTACGAATTGATGATTTCAACTTCGCTATCCGAAACTATTGGTTTAATAGCTTCCTTGTGAGCAGTAACCCTCTATCAAGAATATCATAATAGGAAATACAAGCACTGGGATATCGTATCAATTTGGAGATATATGCCCCGTATGCAGGTGCTGCTATAATTTTGCTACTTAGAAATGGAAAGTTCACAATTGGAAAGCTGACATCATCTCTTTGTCGTAAAGTTTTGTTTTTAACTGATCATCATTGTCAATTTCTAGATGTAAGTCAAGATATGAGGCCGACTTAACTGTATCTGTAGTATCCTGTATCTCTAGTTCGATAATTTCCTAAGACAATGCCAAAGATAAACCTTAAATGAACATAATAGTTCATTGCAGACAAAAAGCTTCATATTTGTACGATCGAATCTAAAGATATACAGCAAACCGAAATAGTCAAAATTTAAACAACAACAAAAAAAGGATTTAAAGAAAAAATCAAAACAGGAAGTCCGTTTTCAAAAAGATTGAACTAAATGAGCAAGTAATATAAAAAATTTAAAGAAGATGTGGTATGATTGCCAATGAGACAACTATCAACACAAGACCAAAATGACTCAAACATTACCAACTATAGGTCACCGTACGGCCTTCAACAATGAGCAAAGCCCATACCGCATAGTCAGCTATAAAAGGCCCCGATAAGACAATGTAAAACAATTCAAACGAGAAAACTAACGGCCTTATTTATGTAAAAAAAATGAACGAAAAACAAATATGTAGCACATAAACAAACGACAACCACTGAATTACAGGCTCCTGACTTGGGACAGGCACATAAGTAATGTGGCGGGGTTAAACATGTTAGCGGGATCCCAAACCTCCCCAAACCTGGGACAGTGGTATAACAGTACAACATAAGAACGAACTATACAAATCAGTTGAAAAAGGCTTAACTCATCAGATGGACAAAAATACAAGTGGACGTGGCCGGGTTCTTATACATCCCGACACAAAAAGACACAATGAACAGATCTGAGAGTACTCGCAGTTATCTGACAGCTAGTTCAAAGCCAGTAACAACTAATAAAAAAATCATGCATCTAGGACTAAACAATCAATCCGTACACATCCAACATCCAATGGATTTAGTGTAAAGACGTCATAAACAGCAAGAGAAAAACATGACCTTGTGCAATGCCAAGTTACAGGTATCGACAGATTGTAGATTTATATAACATACTAGTAATATTTAGTGAGCTTTTAATGTACTGATAACAAAATCAATATTCATACCAATGAAAATAATATTCAATGATCTTATTACAGTGTTGAATAGGTAACCTTTTAGAATAAGTTTATTTAAAGGAGCGAAAAGTTTACATGGATCATTTCTAAACTTCCGTGCACGGTTAACAACATTTCCGTAAAAATGAGGATGTGCTATCCCGTTTGAAATACGTTTTTAACAGGAACAACCAAACTTCAAAACCAAATCTTTATATCTATGGAAAAATTTAGTACAGGTTTTAAGTAATTTATGGTAACGATATCCCTGGTTTAATAATTTACCAGTAATACATAGGTTGTGTTCGTTAAAATCAAAAACGTCACAACAGACACTGGCATAGCGAACAAGTTGTGAAATATAAACACCGTAAGATGGTGCCAAAGGAGCATCACCATCTAAAAATGGAAAATTAACAATAGGGAACGATAAATCTTCTCTTTTGTCGTAAATTTTAGTGTGTGGTTTCCCGTTTAAAACCGAAATATCTAAATCCAGGAAAAAACAGTTATCACCGAATAAATTTAATTTATTTAAAGTAAGTTCCTTTGGGTAAATTTCAGCAGTATATTGAGAAAATTCTTGATTATTTAACGAAAAAATATCATCAAGATAACGGTTAGTGTTGTTGAATTTATCAATTAAATGCAATTTCGACGGGTCTTCACTGAGTTTAGTCATAAACTGTGATTCGTAACAGTACAAAAACAAGTCTGCTATTAAAGGGACACAATTAGTGCCCATGGGGATACCTACAACCTGTCGACAAACTTTGTTGCCGAAACGTACGTAAATATTATCAAGGAGAAAATAAACAGCTTCAATCATCTCATCACACCTCCAGTAAGTATATCTAGCATATTTATCTTTCTCATTAGAGAAGAAGGCTTTAAATGTGTTGCAGCAAATATATCTACATTCAGCTTTACCAAACGACCATTTAATTAAATAGGAAAACTTTTGTTTAATAAGATAGTGTGGAAGTGTAGTGTAAAGAGTAGAAAAATCAAAACTATTAACAGAATCAAAAGGACCATCAAAAGCCCGTAATTTATCTAAAACATCCAAAAAAAATTTTACACTCCAAAAATGTTTTATACCACTATGTTTATATATTTTATTACAATAGTTTATGATAAGCTCTTTAATAGTAGTTAATGAACTAGTTAAACCCTAAGAACATAGCTGTCAGTGTCCAAGTTTTATCACACGTTACTTGCCATATCCAGCTGATAGCGAAAGTGGGGTAAAGCAGTATCTGTCTTGTTAAAGGTTATTAATGGCAGTCATTTAGGTACAGCTACAAATGTTGAAGTGGAATGTTACCAAAACAATTGTGTGTAAAGTTTCAATAAAGATAATTATATAGAGTGTGTTACACATAATTATCTTTTGAAGTTATGATATGGAATAAACTCTCTGTATATCTGTATAGAATAAAAGTCCATTATTTGGATAAATAATTGCTATTTTAAAGTTTAATCTGTAAATTCAAAATTTTTAATGTTTTCACAGTAAATGTTTGAAAGTTTCTTTTTTGTTTATTTTATTCAAATTTCATGGCAAGATAAGAAGAATCTCTCCTGCATATCCTTTGTCCTTAGACTGTTTTTTATTTGGTCTTTCATTGTTTAGGTAATTGTTTATCAAATCATTATTTTGGCCTTGAGCATCATCACATCTTAGTTAGTTCATGTAGTTATGCATCCAAATTTGAGATTTTATCTACATTTTCAGAGTTACAGTATTGCGTGCAAGAAATCATCTTTTCATAAGTTTTTGCAATTCAAAATTTTGGGATCAGTATTTTGTTTTTTCAATAAAAAAATAAGAACAAAAATGCACACACAATAATTTAATTATACTAATAAATTAAACATAAAGATATATCACAGTTTACTCATCATCATCTGAATCTTCATATTCACTACCAATTGTATCATTTTGGTCTATTTGAATATTTTTAACGTCATCAGGCTCAATTTGGTCATTGCGGTCATGATTTAACAGATTTACAAAGTTATTCCATAATTCATCTGTAAAAGTATTTTGTTTTGGTGTCAAAACCCGATATCCAGATTGTCGACGTGGATGATCATGTTGCACACGGTGTTGTACAGATGAAGCAGGTCTGTCAACATGTTCATTCCAATCAAGTATTGATAGTCCCAACTTAATTTCATACATTAAATTATGATAATGTAACCTTTTATCCACATGTATAAGAATTGCATTATGATAACTCTCAATATAATGAGTGTCACGACAATGTGTGTACTTTTCTGGATGCTTATAAATATAAAGGTTTTTTATACTGTTCCTTAGCAGCAACTCGGCTGTTGGATCCCGAATAATGTCTCGTGACGGAACATAGTCATTATTTTTGCATCTCGATGTTTGATGACAGTTTCTATGGTCTTGTTTGTAGTGATCAACAATGGAGTCAAGTAAGAGCACTAGTTGAGCAGCATTACCATTACAATTCTTCATTGCCCCCAGTAAACATGGGTTTTAACACCAGCAGATTTGTCTCTAAGTTCTGGATGCCATGTCTTTCCGATGTTTTTCCTTGTCCCCATAGTAATCTTTTCCATATTCCTGCGCAACTCCGGATCCTTTGCACCATGCCAAGTGTCATAGGAATCAATTACATCTGGTTGGTTTTGGTTCAGATATTTACTGACAGATGCATTTCTATCATGCGAATGAACGTTTACCTTAATCCTTTTTCTTTCGAAGTCTTCGTAAAGCTTTTCTGTACCAAAGGTTTCATGTTTCTGGGAACTCTTTTCCTGGTTCTTTGTAACGTGACTATAACCTACTATTTTATGAGTCAAGTTCCCAAGAGCTGTTACATCAGTATGAGAACTGTTCTTTCTGCATGCATGTCTTGCATCTGTCATAATATCAAGTTTATTATCACTATAAGAGTTTTTATCCTTTTCCTCTTTTAAAGCATCATCAATGCTCTTGTCCCGAAGCGATATTACCTCCTGTCTGAATGTTGGAAACATTTTTTCACGAAATCGTTTCTGTGGAAGTCCAATGTTAGCAAAACAACTAAATCGTTCTTATTGAGCAGAAAACATCCCAGCACAGAGATAAGAATGTATCAACTTGTAATTCACTGTAAAGTCCTGCTTCAGTGCGGTTGAGGAATGCCAGAAAATCGGAAAAGATGTGGTGTTAACTGTTTTAACAACTAGTCTTGCAACGTGTCCAATTTTTGTCATTTCGGCCGGTTCAAGAAGACCATACCACTGTGATAGACGTACCAGTTCAAACAGTTTCTGTTTAGAGCAAACAAAAAGGTCTTGGTCATCCTGTCCACTATTATCAATTGTATTTGTTTTTTCTTCCAGCTTTGGAGTTGAACAGTTCTGATTGTAAAAGTCCATCAAAATGTTCAAAATGTCCTCATTAGATTTTACTTTCATTTTCCTCTTTAGGCCTTCATATTTTTTATCAAATGCCAACTTTTGTGAGTCATTGTCAAAATTGTAGTCAATGGATTGTCGAGGTTTTCTGACATATTTGTATGATTTCACTTCTCCATTTGAAAGTCTATTTCTATTAAAATACTCCACATTTGTAATATTACTTAGTATATTCATATTGCCAGCTATCTTGGAATTTATTGTATACAGGAACAAAATACTGTGTTTGATTTGAAATTGAAAGAATATAAGCGTATCAATGAGCAAACCAATCAAATTCGAAGTTTATAAATCACGTGACTTTGATAATGATCTGGTCCAATCAGATTTGATTTCAAATTCAAAAATTAGGCGCAAAGTTTATTACACCAATCAAATTCAAACATATAATCACATGACTTAGATCAGGTCAAATGTAAAAGAAGAAAGTGCAAAAGCAAAGATGGAAAAAAGATGTGAAATGGTTTTGAATGTAAAGGAAGAGGAAAGGGATAAATTGATGATCTTTTTGAAAGAGCACAATATGACATCATGTATTGTTGGTAAGTATATATTTTTTTTTTATTTATTTACTTTATAGATATTTCAATGAAACATTATTCTGTAAATGTGAATATTAATTTGTCTTTTAAATTGAATAATATTATTATAAAAATTATTATTATAATAATATGACAAATATAAATGTAAAGAATGCATATCATAATATTTATATTTATTTTATTATTTATGACTGCAATTTTATTTTAGAAAAGAAATTTATAAAGAGAAAAAGGTCTAAAAAGGACGAAAGAGGAAGCACTTCTTCAAGCTAAAGAAATATTCAGGATAAAAGTGGTGACAGAGATGACAATGGTGACAATGGAGATCCAGATCCAGGTCGTGAGGACATGGAATTACGAGAAGGACAATGTCCTTATTGTTTCATCAGCCCATGTGTTGCTACCTAAAACATTTCTGCTCCATGGGTAGAAAATGGCCAACCTCCCTCAAATACAGACTACCAGGTACGAAAAGGGATATACAGAAGATTCTGGAAATGTATAAACAATATGTTTGGATGGTTACTTCCACAGTATTTGGATAAAAAGAAAATATTTGGTGGTGGCGAATGGGTTGTTATGCACCAGCGGGAAATTATGCTGGAGTGTGTTTTGGAACTTGTTAGAGAACTTTATCCTAATCCTGTTGGAATCCAATATATGGGGCATATGTGGGAATAGCAGTAAACTGTGTATAAATTGTGTAATTATAAATCGTCTAAAACTACAAAATATTGTGTTTTTATCAATGAAGTGAAATATGATGCTAATACATCTGTGTAGTGTAGGTTACAAGGTATTTGATTTTAATGGCTCAAGTGCATCTGGAAACCTCATTATCACTGGTTATAATTCAACGATTTGTCATTCCTCCTGGTGGAAGTTCTTGGGGTTTAAGAGGACTGACAGATTAGTTGTAGAACACTTACTAGAGGCCGAGATGAAACGATATTTAAATGTTTTTTTTTGTGTAGTTTATTTAGCCAATACATAGTAGGGACCTTCAAATGTTCAGAAGAAGACTTAAGCTTTGATGTGGTTGCGATATGCTTGTTTACTTTATGACTCTCTGTGGAGCGGATGGACCTGAATGTAGATGAATTTAAAAGTTCATTCTTAAGAACGTCCGTGTAGTATTTACGTCATACCACCACCACATTGTTGGCTGCTTTGTCGGCCGGTACAAACACAAACCGCTTTCAAAGTATTTGAAGTTTATTTCTTATTCTGGATATATGTGTATAATGTACTCTATTATTTATACTTCTAAATTATTTTCAAAATGTGATATTCTCTTATCTACCACATTCATACATTTATTTAACGTGTTTAAATAAGAATCAAATGATTTTTTATCAGATTTCTCCCGTTTACACCATTTTTAACAAAATGAGGAAAGAGCATCTTTGGTGACTTGACGACACTCTTTCCAATCTATTTTAGATGGAGGACGATATGTTGGTCCTTTTTTCAAAAAGTTTTTAACCTCTCTGTTCTGGACGATATTGAGGTCCCCTGTAATAACATGGCCATATGGAACATATCTAAACTTCGACGATTCACAGTTTCAAGTTAAGGGAGTATTACTATCTATATTCACGTCTGATGTAACCGACGTATAATTAAAAATTAAACTTCTACTGGGTTTTTTGTATGTGTATGAAATTATAGGTGGTTCTATATTATCAAAATAAGGAGGTATACAGTTTTGAACGGTAGAGTCATTAAATATACTTGATAAGTTGATAAAATCAATACCTCTGCTAACATATTTAATTTTAAAAAAATGACGTTTATGATCTTCAGGTTTGTCGATACGCGGGAACAGCCTATGGTGGCAAAAAGCTGTAATTATACGAGAATATTCATACATTGGGCTGAAGAATGAGATGGTGTCACAATCTTTGAAAATATCGTGTAATTTACTAATGGGTATTTAACCCAGTTTACATAATAATTGATGCCTACCATTATTTTTAAATATATATAGATTATCAAGAAACAAAACAAAAAAAAAATCAAAGGAGGTGTGCTTCTTCGTTAAATATTTGTTTATTTTTAGATTGCGACACAGTGACGACTGGTGTACTTATATTTTGACAAATTTCCCTATTATGTCTGTTTTGCTCACGCATAGTTGTAAATATAATGGAATTCGAAGTGACTGTCATACAAGTGAAAGGTTTAGCACTATAAAACCAGATTCTATATACCATATTCAACTTATAAAAATGCCTAAACAGTTTTTGTCCATTTGTTTGGTCAGTTTTATTATTAGAATTTTCCATTGGATTAAGGACATTCCGTTTTGAGTTCAATTTTTTTTGTGATAAAAATCTCTTTTTTGTTGATATTGTTTTGTTGATTAGTAATTATTATCAGTGTTTTTATTTATCTTTCTTTAATAGTTTTTGCTCATACCACAAAAGTGGGTAAAACATATCCTCATTTAATTTCATTTAATCCTTTAGCGATTTTACTTTTCCGAAAAGAGCTTTAAAAATGTCATACTTCCAAGAAGTGACGCACACCTTTTCAAGTGACGTATACTTTTTCAAGGTCTTAAAATTATATATATGCTCAAATCGAACAAGATAATCAAGAGTACCACAAGGCCCCTGTCGGAATCCACACTGGGTAATGATTAAAAGCCAATTATATTTCCTGAACCATTCAAGGCTATTGTTTATCCGTTGAGCAGACACATTTTTTTAACAAAATTTGTGAAAGTTGAATGAACTATCGTATACTAACCTGCCATGTGTTGCCTAAATATTTAAAGGCTTACGATGTTTTTATTATTTTTTTCAGAGTGTCCTTCAAATTCAATATTATGGCCTAAAAAAACTGACTTTTTTCTCACAACGAAAATGTAATGCAAATTTGATTAAAACGTACGCCTAAATGTTTAAAAACTTCGCAATTTAAATAGATGTTATCCAATAATTGACGTATGTGTGACGTAAAAATATAGTTGAGTTTCATTAACTCTTTAATTTTTTTAAAATTCAGAAAAAATATATGGCAGTTTTTCTAAATGTTTTTAATGGCACCAATTGTCGCTTACAAATATTTTGCTTAAATATTCTGTAAATACCATACTCTTTACTGTTTAACAAATATGTCAAAGGACGAGGGGTAGCGCAACATACTAAATCATTAAATTAGGTAAAAAAACTTAATGAATGTGTTGTAAAGAGTAGTATCAATACACAGAAACAATATTTAACATGTACAGACATGTATTTAGTGTATATGTACTTGTTTATGTTATTATATCTTTTTGATTGACTTGGTGCAGGCATTTTTCTAAGTGGTAATGGTGAATTAAACCGGATTTTATAGCTAGCTAACTCTCTCACTAATATGAATTTAATACAATTCCGTTATATTGACAACGATATGTGTACAAAATAAACAGATTTATCAGGAAAATTGTCAAAATATAGTAGTATAGCAGGCAAAAGTCAGTTTGGGTATATAGCTACGATTTACTTACAGGCATTTACAATTGTTGCCAAAAGTGTTATATAAATCCGGGGTGATTTGATTAAAAGTATTTTCTGATCTAAAACGGAGATAGTTGAGAGCCAAAGGATTTTTGTATTTGTTTCTTTTTCTGAGCCATGCCTTTATTTATAGTTGAGATGGAACTGATATTCCTTAATAATAACAAGTGAAAGTATTTGATTTTCCTCCTTTACAAACAATCTATTTAAATGAAACATATGTTGTAAGAACACGTTAAGTATGCATATATTTTCTTAAGATAGAAGTAAACATATTTTAAGTACTCATTAATACACGTATAGTGTACTTACAAAGTCGAAACAAATTGTAAAGCCATCGTAACACGACATTGCTGAGATACAAATCACCACTTAAACACTTGTAATAATCAAAATGTATCAACACAAAGATAGTTCGACTCATGAGCAGTGTTTACAAGTAGTCACATTGTAATTCGAGCGATTTACGATACTTACAAATTGTAACGAGCTTTTCTTACAGACAAATCAATCCATAAGCATTATCAGAAAATATTTACCTCTCCTTTACCGAATGCCTCAGAATTTTTGAGAGTTTTTCTGTATTATAGCCAATTTGTTTTCATTGACAAAACAAGTTATTTACGGACGGACTCTTGCGATTGACTCCTAGTTAAGTCAAATATATATAAAAATATTATCAGTGTATGCTAATGGGTCGTTTAGTTCAAGTATGGGACTTTCTGTTCGCCTAAAAGTCATTGTACATTACATTTGATTTATTTGAATACCAATTCCCTTATATATTGTAAAATCGTCTGTCACGTTAGAATGGATCATTCACATTAAAAGTTGTAATTAGTCGTTTGTTGGCTTGTCAATAATCAGAAATATGGCAAGTATACTTCACTTGTTGCAATGATTGATAGCATTAAATTTGTTGATATTTTTGTTTACTTCCACATTTGAATTTGCCTTTGTGCTTGGTATTTGCCTTATACTTGTCTAAACGTAAGTAAGCTAATGTATAAAATTACTCATACTCAGTTGCAACTTAGAGGCTCATTTTTTTTCATTATTTGATTCGAAACTTATGAATATTTCTTATACCTTTTGACAAATCGTTCTGTCCATAGAACTATCGAGCTAATAATAGAGTCGTCTTCGTTAAAATGAGAACGATTAATCTCATTAAAAGCACGAGTTAACACAAATAATGTAAGATATCTGCCGATTGATTTGAGGAAAAGTTTTCACAAAAGATTTGCAAAAAATGTGGATTGTTCCCCTTAGAGCACTGAGGTTTCAACAACACTATTGATTGTTTCACATGTTTTAAATACGTAGTATTTTTGTTTATATCCTGAAGTGAATTAGATGAAATGTACTTTTGTTAGGTAAAGAAATACGATGGATACCAGTGAAACATCAAATCTCATCATTCACAACACGTTACAGGATTCCACCATACACTAGATATGGTATCAAGTAATCCATGAGTAGGTTTCAAGTTTTAATACTTTCAATATATAATTAATACTATTCGTTTATAGGACATTTTTCCACATTCTTTTTCCTTCTTTAATTTTCATGACTTAAGCTTAACCGTCAATTTTAAAGTTTAAAATCAAAGACGAACGTAACTAATTTCTACAAATAAAACTATAGAAACCTGTTCTTGGCCTGTTATATCTGACTATGTGGTATGTGCTTTGCTCATTGTTAAAAGCCGTGTGATGACCTTAAGTTGTTAATGAATGTGTCATTTTGATAGCCTGTGAAAAAATGTCTTATTAGAAATCATACAACATATAACTCTTCAAAGCAAGCAATACTTTTTAAACAATGTTGTCGAGCTTGTTATATATCTGATAGTATAAAAAAACCCATGAAATGCATTTTTTAACTAGCATAATTAATGAAGATAACAATGAAGGCCTCATATTTGCAAAATTATTAGTATGTACATTAGCCCTTTTACGAATATGAGCTATAATAAGCTAAATTATCAGACTTGATATCTTTCATAACCTCTTTGGTATCAAATTTTTATGGTAACTAAATGGTATGTTTTTTTCTTGAATAAAAGTGATTAATTTAAACACTTACATTGCAATTTGTCAATCAGTCTATAACGCATAGCAATTATCCATGATTTTAGGCGTATAATTTCCTATTTTACCGTACAGTTGTAAAAGGTGTTGGTAATTAAAGATAAAAGGTATTCTCGGGTATGATAGATGGACGTTAATTTTACAATTGCCATATTAGTGATTTTCTAGTCATATCAATTTGAAGGTTAGCTTAAGTAAGTAGCTGAAAAAAAAATATTGCAGATCAACACACATTTGTTTCAATTAATTCAAAAACCAATGCTAAACAACCATAATGATAGTCATATAGAATTACTTTAAGCCATGACGTTGTCAGTTTTCTACTTTTGTGAATGATCTTTTGGTATTTTTCGCCCCTCCTATATTGGAAACTGGAAAAAAAAGGAATTAAAACGGCTAAGGTATTTCATGTATACTACAGTCGTTATGGAATTTGAAAGGACCTTTCTCCGTAGTTTACATAATTGCACATTTCATTCATTTTACCTCAGATAAATATAAATAAAAATGTGCCTTCCTTAAATTTTGGTGGAGCCGTTGTTTAGAATTTAGTTTGATAAGTATGTCAATAGTTTCTTGTGTAACAAGTTTTATAACAAAAACGCTTATATCCCAGAACAATTTTAAACGAAACGAAACTTATCAAATGGCAACATCAATACCTCAAACACATCAACATGAACAAACGGATAGCAGCTATCACATTCTCGACTGGGTGGGGCATTTCCTTATGTACAAAATGGTCGATTTAACCTTGTTTTAAAGCTAGTTACACCTCTCATGTGTATAACAATCGCATAATATATAGATATAGGAAGATGTGGTACGAGTGCCTATGGAACAACTCTCCATGCAAGTAACAATTTTATGTCATGTTACGGCCTTCAACACGGAGCTTTGGCTCGCAACGAACAATAAGCTATAAAGGGCTCCAAGAAATTACTAGTGTAAAACCTTTCAAACGGGGAAACAAACGGTATATTCTATTTATATTGACAACGATGCGCCCACAATAAATAGACATAATAACATTCGCCTCAAACCAAAAATACGACTACCTAAAATAATCATAACTACAGCTTAATTCATTGAATATGTAAGAAAAGGAAATATCTTTGGTTAGTTTGCTTGCTAGCTCAACCGCTAAGTCATTATAAGTTAGGTAAACTACCCTCATTTAAGAGTTGACAAGTCCGACAGATAACAAATCTAGCTATCTGTAGAAGAGGGACGAATGATACCTGCGGGACAGTCACACTCATAAATTGAAATTAAACTGACAACGCCATGCCTTAAAAAAAAGACAAACACAAACAATAGAGTAGGGTGTGACTACTCCGACAGGAGGGTAGTATACCTCACCTAATAATAACATCATGGTACAGCTGACAGGCCAGCTAACCAAAGATTCTACCTTTACCTACACACTCAATGTAATATGATGAGTTATCATACATCGTGATATAATTATTGGTTGATTAATTCGATAGAATGACGGATTTTACAATTCTGTATTCCATTACCTTACAGTTATCCAATATCACATGATTTAGTCTTATTATAATCTACGTTCTATTTCAATAGAATTTTTTTCAACGTATTTCTAATTGATGCTTACAGTTGAATGAATGTCTCTCGATTCAGTTTTTGAAACAGAATAATTAAGGAATACAAGAAAGTCATTTGATAATATAAAGAAGTGAATTCAAGTTTTGTTTGCGATTTGTATTATGGAAAAACTGATGGAAATGGTATTAACATTTTCAGTTTTTATCGCTGCTGTATTACTACAAGGTGAGTAACACAGACTTTTAAATTTAATTTTGTTATAGGACATTTTAGAAAAAGTGTTGATCGTTTGTTTTTTTTTCCATTTATTTCCTAAATAAATATTGTTTGTGTATTTAACAAAATTGAATTAAACAATTGCTTTCATGAGTACAAGAAGCAGTAGAAAAACTAGTGAAAACGGATGAAATGATATGATACTACTTATAGTTCACTTATTTTATTTTTCATTATTCCACATCTTAATATATGTACAATGGGACAACAAACGCGTATCGAACCAATTATGAATGCCTTTCTATTTTAATTTGACTATTCATTTACTTCTTTGGTTTCTTTCTTATTTCTTGTCTTAAAAACTTTTTAAATTATTAAGAAAAAGTTCACCCATGTTTCGACATTTTTTTAATGGGAAGGAATTCAATATAAATGTTAAGGTAAATGATTATTACAAAATTACCGTTTCATCCACGTGGAAGAAGAAGAATAAAATAAAAAATATTTGTACATTTACGAATTAAGTAAAACAATATATATGTATGAGGTAATTGTATAATAAGTTTTCTAATTATAAGATAACGTGTTATTTTCTTTTTCCTTATACCTTTTTTTAATATTAAATCCAATTTTAAAACAATACAATGGACAGCCATTGTATCACAATTATTTTATCCTCAGAAGATAAACAACTTAATATCAATATAAAAGGCAAAATGAGTGTATCAATGATAAATTCTAATAATCTAATTACTTGACGAATATATATCGTATAGTTTTAAAAACAAAGCAATGAAGATGCTAGTTGATAGAGGCATTCGTTGTTGTATATTTCAATATGAAAGTGTTAGGAATAATGAAAAGTGTAATATGCTATCTATGTATACTTATACATGTTCAAATGGTTCTATCATAATATTTGTGAATTTTACGTACGCCATCATGAGTTGGTTGACCGTTATGGAATAACTGTTTCACAGGAGATATCGGATATGTTCCTTACGTCGTAGCTAAAATGTACAATCCCTTTTCCTTTCATGAATTTGACCTACCGAATTAGACTATTTACCGGATTTGTTATTCCATGAGCAACACGACGGGTTCCATATGTGGAGCACGATCTGCTTACCCTTCCGGAGCACCTGAGACCACCCCTAGTTTTTGGTGGGGTTCGTGTTGCTTATTCTTTAGTTTTCTATGTTGTGTCATGTGTACTATTGTTTGTTTGTCTTTTTCATGTTTAGCCATGGCGTTGCCAGTTTATTTTCGATTTATGAATTTGACTGTCCCTCTGGTACAAATGTATCTTTCGATCCTTCTTTAGTAACGCTTAATTACTGCTTTGGTAATCCTGGTACATGTATCTTAGTTAATCACATATGCAAATTACAATCCTCTCAAAATCAAAAGAGTTTCTGATAATTTCAATATTCATACTCCCAAAAGTTTTTTTAAAATTCTTTAAATGTGGTGCAATTAAACTGAATAACCCGCATATTTTTATATGTTATTTCGAAAAATTTAATTCAACATTCCATTTTAAACCGGAGTAAGCCATGCAAAAATGTTGATGACGTCACGATCACAGGACTAAATTATATCTATGAGCTGATAAAAATAACAACGTCAGCCAATCGGAAGACGCGTAACATCAAAAATTAAATTATTGGAAAATACCTGTCAACAATTATCGTGTTCCAAATAAAAATAAAAACAGCCAAACAATGATTTTGCAACCCCGTAAAGACGTAAATAGAAAACTCGAAATATTACTGTTTATTACGCAATAGTATTGGCAATAGGCTATAAGTTATATTAATTTTGCCTTTTGATTACGGACTTTCCGTTTTGAATTTTCCTCGGAGTTCATAATGTTTGTGATTTTATTCTATACATACGCTACATGTTAAACAAATAAACACGCTGCCATTAAAATCAAACGATTTTGTTTTCATTTTTCTTCACGCCTTGAAAATGTTCTATTGAATCTAGTTTTAAAGTCATTTCTAAGCCTTTATATTATAGTTACAAACTTTTACATGCATTTTGTTTAAGTTACCTAAAGACTCCAGCCTTTAACCAGGATATACAATTCCAATGCACAACTTCTTTGACGACATGACAGCTTGACAGGAAATATATTTAGAATAAATGAATTCAAAAGTGTTCATTTCGATCTTAAGCTTTTGAAAGAAAAAGTTTACAATATACTCTGAAAAAATTACTTAAAAATATTTGTCTTCAATTTATAAAAGTGAGTATTTGTAACAGTCATTAATCCTTTGAAACGGACAGGTTTACATGTAACGCTGCCAACTATTCAATAGAAAGAAATGGAACTGAAAATACAGAGTCGATTCCGACTATTCAATAGAAAGAAATGGAACTGAAAATACAAGTACAGATTAGAAAATTATTTTGTCTGCAGACATACAATGTAGTGGTTGCTAATATTGTTAATTTTTTTTATACAAATGTCTTTCATCGGCCTTTTTTTCGTCGTTTATTCTAAAAATAAATTGTCTTTTCAAAATGTGTTGCTGCGGCCTTTTGAAATAATCTTCAAAATCTTCAAACAATTTCGTTCTACAGATGTCAAAGAATTGCCAACAAATATTTCATCCTCTATCAAAACTAAATTAATAAAAGATGCAGTCTATGGTCATCAATAGGTCGACAGCAAACCAACAACAAAAGTTCCCCGTGGAAATCTTCTCAAAAGGTTCAACGAAAGATAGGTTAAATTAAAACTTCAATGGCTTTTAATGTCAAATATCTACATGTTTGTGTCTTTGTCTTGTTGGCCTTAAACAGGTTTGGAAATACAAAAGAAAAATTCAAACGTAAGCCAAAAAATAATACGTATCAAGAGGATTTGACTATACAATACCACGTGATAATTTCGACATCATAATTATTTTAAATGTAAAATGTCAACGTTACGTGATTGCGTCAACGGACAAATGTGTGTAACTGCTAGATGTAGCCGCTTTTCAGTCTGCAAATACTTTGTGTAATATCTCGTACTATTTACTGTATAAAGGAATGAGATAACAAACTTTAATAGCATTTCCTCTTGATTACATTTTACATCTTGTAGTTGAGGGTTGTCTCGTCCTCAATTACAAAAAATCTTCCTATTTTATACATGATGTAAAAAAATGTACTAAAATTGTCCGATTATAAATTTTGGAATTATTTAGAAACTAAAGTCTCAACTCCCTCAGGCAAAGTTGATTTTAGATGAATTTGACTATTATTTTTTTTTTTTCATATAGCTCTTTAACTGTTTCGGTACTTAAATATTTTCAGATTCCAAATATTTGACTTTTAACGTTCCTGATGAAGGTAAATGAAGAAAAGCGCTTCGAACGCATAGATATATCAAACGTGTAGTTTTCAATATTTTATAACAATATACAATATAGCTGATAATTTTGATGCGTAATCGGGACCAAAGTCGTATTTTGTCCGGTTATTTTCTTTTAATATTTTGTCTTTCAAACATATAGATGTAATGATCTCGTTCCACAAATAACATTCAAAGATATCACTGTCTTTCAAGGTTTTTTTTTTAGTTTTTGGTTATTCAAAAATTCTATACCTCCTTAATAACATTTCGACCAGGTGGAAATGAAATACCACAAATTGTACTATTTTTATTCATAACGCTATACCATTGACTGAAGGATCTTTACCAGGATATATTATTCGTACGCTATTTGTAAAACAAATCAAACATTGACAGTAAAGCATACATCATGTACATGTTTGTTCAAACTGTTTCTGTACGTGGGCCGAAAAGATAGTAGTGTACCTTTTTAGAATATTCCTTCACGACGTATTTATTTAATATATTGACATACATTTTTTTCAATTAATATTAAGTCGAAACTTCAGCACACGGATATTAAATTGTAATGACACATGTATTGAATTTCATAACAGTAGGACATATTATACAATCTGGATAAACTCATTCAAAAATAGTCATGTACACCTTTTAAACATTGATTCTTGGTAAAGGTTAATACCAGTGCATGTCATAAATGAAAAAGAGACTCCATTAATTGAATTTGAACTGTATTCGCGTCAAAACAATGATTCGATACAAGATATCAGTTCAATATCGATTATAAGTAAACAAAAATATGCTGATGTTTCATGGTGTAATTGTAAACAAATAACAGTTGTTTTTTTTTCTTTGTTATTCTTGTCGCCCTTTTTCTCTTTTTTTTTCGTATCTAAACAATATTGGTAAAATGGTAAAGAATTGTTTAGAAATTCCATTACTTTTCAAATAGAAAAAGGCAATGTAGATTATTCGTTTGTATGTTGTACTGTTGCAACACTGTCCCAGCTTCTGGCTATAGGAAGGGTTTGGATCCCGTTCACCTGTTTAACCCCGTCATGTTCTGAATGTATGTATGAAAAATAATATGTGGTATGATTGCCAATGAGACAACTGTTCACCAAAATGACACAAACATTAACAACTATATGTCACCGTACGGCCTTCAACAATGAGCAAAGCCCATACCACATAGTCAGCTATAAAGGGCCCTGATATGACAACATACAACAATTCAAACGAGAAAACTAACGCCTTATATAAATTAAAACAATGAACGAAAAGCAAATATGTAACACATAAACAAACGACAACCACTGAATAAAATGCTCCTGACTTGGGACAGGCACATACATAAATAATGTGGCAGGTTTGAACATGTTAGTGGGATCCCAACACTCCCCCTCACATGGGGCAGTCGTATAACAGTACAACATAAGAACGAACTATAAAGTAAGTTGAAAAAGGCATAATTCATCAGATGGACAAACATTAGACAGGAGACTGTAATTTAGCGATTGTCGTTTGTGTATGTGTAACATATTTGTTTTTCGTTCATATTTTGAACATAAATAAGGCCGTTATTTTTCTCATTTGAATTGGCTTTACATTGTCATTTCGGGGTCTTTAACAGCTGACTCCGCGGTATGGGCTTTGCTCATGGTTGAAGGTCATACGGTTACCTGTAGTTGTGAATCGCTATGTCGTTTGGTCTCTTGTGGAGAGTTGTCTCCTTGACAATCATGTCACATCTTCTTTTTTATATAAATAATTCAGCAAATCAACGACATAATATTTCTCTAAAGGTCAGCGTTTATATGTGATATACAGGTTCAAAAACATGGGTTGTAAAATATTTGTCTTAGATTTTGTCGCTAACGTATTATTAGTTTTAAATATGCTGGGAATATAATAACAACATTTACACCGTTACAAAATAATAATCTGTATTTGAAGTGTTTAGTCAAGTTGACATTTTCGACAAAGTTTTTCTAAAGATCATCTGTATACCCTAATTACTTTAAAAAGTTCAGTACAAAGTGTGGAAATTGACAAAATTGTTTTCATTTTGAATATGTATTTTGCCTAAAAATTGTAAAACATTCTTTTTAAAGCTGATTTTATACTTCCTTTAAAATTATTTTTTTTTATTTGTTTCATTATGTATCACAATTTTAGAATTTTTTTGGCATTCAGAAAACATAATAGGACTATTTGAAGTCAGCATATGAAACAAATGTATTACAGGAAAATTGTCACATTGGTTGGATCACATGCAACGACATAAAGGAGCAGATACAATTTACCTTACAACTTTTTATAAATTCACATTTTTTGCGATAGATATCCATGATATGGGAGATTTATCATATTCCGCGGAAGCTGCTTTCTTATTTTGATACAGATTTATTATGGCTCAAAATTCTTTTATAGAAAGATTTATATATGAAATCGGAACTTAAACAATTTTCAAATACAATTTACATAAACCTAGTATCGATTGCGGTAATTATCTTTTGTCTAAAAAAACTAATTAGATTTTTTCTAAAATATTTGTATAAAACTGAGGAGACATGCATGATATACTAGTGAGGAGAAGATATACATGATATACTAGCGAGGAGAAGATATATATGATATACTAGCGAGGAGGAGATATATATATAGCTAGGAGGAGATATACATGATATACTAGCTAGGAGGAGATATACATGATATACTAGCGAGCAGAAGATATACATGATATACTAGCGAGCAGAAGATATACATGATTTACCAATGTACTAGTGAGGAGGAGACATAGATGATATACTAGCGAGGAAAATATATACATGATATACTAGCGAGGAGAAGATATACATGATATACTAGCGAGGAGAAGATATACATGATATACTAGCGAGGAGGAGATATACATGATATACTAGCGAGGAGAAGATATACATACTATACTAGCGAGGAGGAGGTATACATAATATAATTGCGAGGAGAAGATATAATTGATATACTAGAGAGGAGGAGACATGCATAATATACTAGCGAGGAGAAGATCAACATGATATACTAGCGAGGAGAAGATATACATGATATACAAGCGAAGAGCAGATATATATAGCTAGGAGGAGATATACATGATATACTCGTGAGGAGAAGATATACATGATTCACAAATGTACTAGTGAGGAGGAGACATACAGGATATACTAGCGAGGTGGAGATAGACATGATATACTAGCGAAGAGAAGATATACATGATATATATGCGAGGAGAAGATATACATGATATACTAGCGAGGAGAAGATATACATGATATACTAGTGAGGAGAAGATATACATGATATAATAGCGAGAAGGAGACATACATGATATACTAGAGAGGAGGAGATATATATATTGCTAGGAGGAGATATACATGATATACTAGCTAGGAGGAGATATACATGATATAATAGCGAGGAGAAAATATACATGATATAATAGCGAGGAAGACATATACATCATAGACTACCGAGGAGGAGATATATATGATAAACTAGCGAGGGGAAGATATACATGATAGACTAGCGAGGAGAAGATATGCGTGATAGACTAGCGAGGAGCAGATATACATGATATACTAGCGAGCAAAAGATATACATGATATAATAGCGAGGAGAAATTATACCTGATATACTAGCGAGGAGGAGATACCCATGATATTCTAGCGAGGAGAAGATATACATGATATACTAGCGAGGAGGAGATATACATTAGATACTAGTGAGGAGAAGATATACATGATATACTAGCGAGGAGGAGATATACATGATAGACTAGTGAGGAAAAGATATACATGATATACTAGCGAGGAGGAGATAAACATGATATACTAGCGAGGAGAAGATATACATGATATACTAGCGAGGAGAAGATATATGTAATAGACTAGCGAGGAGAAGATATACATGATAGAGTAGCGAAGAGGAGATGAACATAATATACTAGCGAGGATGAGATATACATGATATACTAGCTAGGAGGAGATATACATGATATACAAGCGAGCAGAAGATATACATGATATACTAGCGAGCAGAAGATATACATGATTTACCAATGTACTAGTGAGGAGGAGACATAGATGATATACTAGCGAGGAAAATATATACATGATATACTAGCGAGGAGAAGATATACATGATATACTAGCGAGGAGAAGATATACATGATATACTAGCGAGGAGGAGATATACATGATATACTAGCGAGGAGAAGATATACATACTATACTAGCGAGGAGGAGGTATACATAATATAATTGCGAGGAGAAGATATAATTGATATACTAGCGAGGAGGAGACATGCATAATATACTAGCGAGGAGAAGATCAACATGATATACTAGCGAGGAGAAGATATACATGATATACAAGCGAAGAGCAGATATATATAGCTAGGAGGAGATATACATGATATACTCGTGAGGAGAAGATATACATGATTCACAAATGTACTAGTGAGGAGGAGACATACAGGATATACTAGCGAGGTGGAGATAGACATGATATACTAGCGAAGAGAAGATATACATGATATATTAGCGAGGAGAAGATATACATGATATACTAGCGAGGAGAAGATATACATGATATACTAGTGAGGAGAAAATATACATGATATAATAGCGAGAAGGAGACATACATGATATACTAGAGAGGAGGAGATATATATATTGCTAGGAGGAGATATACATGATATACTAGCTAGGAGGAGATATACATGATATAATAGCGAGGAGAAAATATACATGATATAATAGCTAGGAAGACATATACATCATAGACTACCGAGGAGGAGATATATATGATAAACTAGCGAGGGGAAGATATACATGATAGACTAGCGAGGAGAAGATATGCGTGATAGACTAGCGAGGAGCAGATATACATGATATACTAGCGAGCAAAAGATATACATGATATAATAGCGAGGAGAAATTATACCTGATATACTAGCGAGGAGGAGATACCCATGATATTCTAGCGAGGAGAAGATATGCATGATATACTAGCGAGGAGGAGATATACATTAGATACTAGTGAGGAGAAGATATACATGATATACTAGCGAGGAGGAGATATACATGATTGACTAGTGAGGAGAAGATATACATGATATACTAGCGAGGAGGAGATAAACATGATATACTAGCGAGGAGAAGATATACATGATATACTAGCGAGGAGAAGATATATGTAATAGACTAGCGAGGAGAAGATATACATGATAGAGTAGCGAAGAGGAGATGAACATAATATACTAGCGAGGATGAGATATACATGATATACTAGCTAGGAGGAGATATACATGATATACAAGCGAGCAGAAGATATACATGATATACTAGCGAGCAGAAGATATACATGATTTACCAATGTACTAGTGAGGAGGAGACATAGATGATATACTAGCGAGGAAAATATATACATGATATACTAGCGAGGAGAAGATATACATGATATACTAGCGAGGAGAAGATATACATGATATACTAGCGAGGAGGAGATATACATGATATACTAGCGAGGAGAAGATATACATACTATACTAGCGAGGAGGAGGTATACATAATATAATTGCGAGGAGAAGATATAATTGATATACTAGCGAGGAGGAGACATGCATAATATACTAGCGAGGAGAAGATCAACATGATATACTAGCGAGGAGAAGATATACATGATATACAAGCGAAGAGCAGATATATATAGCTAGGAGGAGATATACATGATATACTTGTGAGGAGAAGATATACATGATTCACAAATGTACTAGTGAGGAGGAGACATACAGGATATACTAGCGAGGTGGAGATAGACATGATATACTAGCGAAGAGAAGATATACATGATATATTAGCGAGGAGAAGATATACATGATATACTAGCGAGGAGAAGATATACATGATATACTAGTGAGGAGAAGATATACATGATTTACCAATGTACTAGTGAGGAGGAGACATAGATGATATACTAGCGAGGAAAATATATACATGATATACTAGCGAGGAGAAGATATACATGATATACTAGCGAGGAGAAGATATACATGATATACTAGCGAGGAGGAGATATACATGATATACTAGCGAGGAGAAGATATACATACTATACTAGCGAGGAGGAGGTATACATAATATAATTGCGAGGAGAAGATATAATTGATATACTAGCGAGGAGGAGACATGCATAATATACTAGCGAGGAGAAGATCAACATGATATACTAGCGAGGAGAAGATATACATGATATACAAGCGAAGAGCAGATATATATAGCTAGGAGGAGATATACATGATATACTCGTGAGGAGAAGATATACATGATTCACAAATGTACTAGTGAGGAGGAGACATACAGGATATACTAGCGAGGTGGAGATAGACATGATATACTAGCGAAGAGAAGATATACATGATATATATGCGAGGAGAAGATATACATGATATACTAGCGAGGAGAAGATATACATGATATACTAGTGAGGAGAAAATATACATGATATAATAGCGAGAAGGAGACATACATGATATACTAGAGAGGAGGAGATATATATATTGCTAGGAGGAGATATACATGATATACTAGCTAGGAGGAGATATACATGATATAATAGCGAGGAGAAAATATACATGATATAATAGCTAGGAAGACATATACATCATAGACTACCGAGGAGGAGATATATATGATAAACTAGCGAGGGGAAGATATACATGATAGACTAGCGAGGAGAAGATATGCGTGATAGACTAGCGAGGAGCAGATATACATGATATACTAGCGAGCAAAAGATATACATGATATAATAGCGAGGAGAAATTATACCTGATATACTAGCGAGGAGGAGATACCCATGATATTCTAGCGAGGAGAAGATATGCATGATATACTAGCGAGGAGGAGATATACATTAGATACTAGTGAGGAGAAGATATACATGATATACTAGCGAGGAGGAGATATACATGATAGACTAGTGAGGAGAAGATATACATGATATACTAGCGAGGAGGAGATAAACATGATATACTAGCGAGGAGAAGATATACATGATATACTAGCGAGGGGAAGATATATGTAATAGACTAGCGAGGAGAAGATATACATGATAGAGTAGCGAAGAGGAGATGAACATAATATACTAGCGAGGATGAGATATACATGATATACTAGCTAGGAGGAGATATACATGATATACAAGCGAGCAGAAGATATGCATGATATACTAGCGAGCAGAAGATATACATGATTTACCAATGTACTAGTGAGGAGGAGACATAGATGATATACTAGCGAGGAAAATATATACATGATATACTAGCGAGGAGAAGATATACATGATATACTAGCGAGGAGAAGATATACATGATATACTAGCGAGGAGGAGATATACATGATATACTAGCGAGGAGAAGATATACATACTATACTAGCGAGGAGGAGGTATACATAATATAATTGCGAGGAGAAGATATAATTGATATACTAGCGAGGAGGAGACATGCATAATATACTAGCGAGGAGAAGATCAACATGATATACTAGCGAGGAGAAGATATACATGATATACAAGCGAAGAGCAGATATATATAGCTAGGAGGAGATATACATGATATACTCGTGAGGAGAAGATATACATGATTCACAAATGTACTAGTGAGGAGGAGACATACAGGATATACTAGCGAGGTGGAGATAGACATGATATACTAGCGAAGAGAAGATATACATGATATATTAGCGAGGAGAAGATATACATGATATACTAGCGAGGAGAAGATATACATGATATACTAGTGAGGAGAAGATATACATGATATAATAGCGAGAAGGAGACATACATGATATACTAGAGAGGAGGAGATATATATATTGCTAGGAGGAGATATACATGATATACTAGCTAGGAGGAGATATACATGATATAATAGCGAGGAGAAAATATACATGATATAATAGCGAGGAAGACATATACATCATAGACTACCGATGAGGAGATATATATGATAAACTAGCGAGGGGAAGATATACATGATAGACTAGCGAGGAGAAGATATGCGTGATAGACTAGCGAGGAGCAGATATACATGATATACTAGCGAGTAAAAGATATACATGATATAATAGCGAGGAGAAATTATACCTGATATACTAGCGAGGAGGAGATACCCATGATATACTAGCGAGGAGGAGATACCCATGATATTCTAGCGAGGAGAAGATATACATGATATACTAGCGAGGAGGAGATATACATTAGATACTAGTGAGGAGAAGATATACATGATATACTAGCGAGGAGGAGATATACATGATAGACTAGTGAGGAGAAGATATACATCATATACTAGCGAGGAGGAGATAAACATGATAGACTAGCGAGGAGAAGATATACATGATAGAGTAGCGAAGAGGAGATGAACATGATATACTAGCGAGGATGAGATATACATGATATACTAACGAGGAGGAGATATACATGATATACTAGCGAGGAGGAGATATACATGATATCTTAGCGAGGAGGAGATATACATGAAATACAAGCGAGAAGATATACATGATGTACTAGCGAGGAGAAGATATACATGATGGAGTAGCGAGGCGGAGATATACATGATATAATTGCGAGGAGGAGATAAACATGATATACTAGCGAGGAGGAGATATACATGATATACTAGCGAGAAGATATACATGATGTACTAGCAAGGGGGAGATATACATGATATTCTACCGTGGAGAAGATATAACCTAAAAATCATGCGACTGTTTTCATATTATGTTGATGTCTTGAAAAAAAAACATAAATGTACAAGTCATGTCCAGGGTTTCCCCTGTGTCAATTATTTTTGTCGCCACCTCTTAAGCCAAAACAATATATTTTTCGCCAAGAAACACGAAGATATTTTTCGTTTTTCTACAACACCCCCCCCCCCCCCCCCATCTTCCCATAGATAAGATTATCTTGCCCCATTGTGTCTATGATTATTCTTTCAAACTTATTTTAGAGTCTACATATTAATTAAAAAACACACTTTTTTTTTCATTGTATTTTGAACAACTTTTCTAATTGAGGGGGCCACTTTACTTTTAATAATAAAGAAGATACAAGTTCTGAATTCAACAAAAGTCATGGACATGTTTTGATCATTAATACCAGTAAAATAGTTCGTTGGGCAAGTTTTTTTAAAAGAAAACTACTGATGTTCCCTTTTGTACTAAGAAGTGGTTTTTACATTAAAGCAAAAGCTTTTATGACATGAAATTGATCCCTCATTGCATGTGTAGTTATTACATTGAAGGGTTTCTCTTATTCGATGGGTTGTTCCAAACCTTTTGGATAGATTTCTTCATAACGACAGTATTCTTTTCTTGACCATCGTAAATGAAAAAGTTGAGACGTAAAACTATGCCTGAAACACGTGTGTCACTCAAACGATAGATTCCCAGACCTAACCAATAACCTATATTAAAGTCAAAGGATAGTTAAAGTTTTAAATCGGAGATTTTTCTTGCATTTCAACATTTTTCGTCACAACAACAGCTTTCTTTCTTAAACTATATTTAAAAGGAGTGGAGACGTCAAAAGTTTGCTTCAAACACGTGCATCGCAAAGTGGTAAAAAGTAAAAACACAAAAATACTGTACCTCGAGGAAAATTCTTTATGTGACATTTAGCGGAAGCCATTTAACCATATCATTTTGTCAAACAATTCAATCAACACCTTTATTAATTAGTCCTTTGTTGTCGATAGCTATAAAATGCAATCAGCTGATTATTGATTTTCTGTCCAATTTTAATGAGGTCAAGGTGAATTCCGAGTATTGTCTGATCGGGTAAAGTTCGAGAAACTCGAAATAAAGTAAATAAACCAGATGGAGAAAAATGAATTGTTATATATATTTCTTTCGCCAAATTCTTTCGCAAATGACGATTTTTTATTTTTATAATTATTAGTTTTACCGCCAGCGGAAACCCTGCATGTCAATATGTCAACATTTTAATTGTATGATACAAAGTGTTTGACTCTATTCCAAAGTCTAACGGGGGATATTTTTTTTAATGTCATCCTGCCGTGCAGACAAATCTAAAATCGATAACTCAAAAACAATGAAATGAATTCAGCGCCATTAAATAAAGACAAAACCCTAGATCTACGTTTTCGCCGTATAATGTTTTCAACGGCTGTCATAAAAATGTATAATATATTGCTTTGCGTCTGTTGTTTTTCGAATTACAGTGTCGTTGTTATGTGTGTGAATTCAGTTTAAGCCCTTTTTATTTTAAATTCAACTGTTAAAGACAATTATAATGTAAGAGCTGAGAGGGTGATACAGCAGATTGGACCCCTCTTTTCTAGAGGAAGAAAACTGCTCTATCACGCTCTCAGTTAGGAGTTACAAAGGAGAAGCAGCTGCAATTTCAAAGTAGTTTTACTGAGTCTATATTATCAGTTCGTTTTCGACTGTTTAGTACGCACTCATTTTGATATATTTCCATTGTCTTTCATCATGACAAAAGCTATGGCGTTTTCGACGTTTATATCATTTTATTATTTAAGAAATTCGGTGTTATGTGACGACATATTTTTCTCTTATTATTGTGTTTTTTTTTTACATTTCTTGATCGGTGTAAGAAAATAATTATTCTCACTAGAAAAATATTAGTTTGTTGCAAATGATTGCTTAAAACTTATCATTTATACATGTTGACGTCATGAAAAAAACGATCATGCCCGATGACGTCACATATAAAGAACACAACTTTTTCAAAAGTTTTAAAAAGAACGGATAACAACAATTAGAGAAGCGGATTTCACTACTATAACTGGAGTGTTACGATATACCTCCACTCTCAATATTTAAATAATAACTATTTATAAACATCGGCAAGCCTCGTGCTTTAAATGTTGAAATTGTCTCGAGTGAAGAAATATTGTAACACACTTGTAGTAGGTAATTCTGACAAGTTTATATCATTGCAATTTCAAGTTATAATAAATTAATTAACGATAATATTAATTATTTTGTTCACAACATGCATCATGTTATAGATATATAGTAGCGAAGAAATGCAAAAATGTTTTTCATTTTTTTCAGGTATTTTTGCAACTGGGTTTTCTGATAGGTGGAGTGTCGTTCACGAAAATTCAGAATGTGATATTGAGGATTGGGGGTCGGATTTAAAAAAGATATATGATACTAAAGATACCATGTACTGTGCCAATCATTGCACTACAACTGATGGATGTTTAAGCTTTGAATATAACTCGGTGAATGCAGTATGCAGACTTTTCGACCGTCCTATTAAACGTAATAACGAAAGTACGTGTACACCAGGAAACAAAGCTTACTCTTACAGAAGATGGAAAGGTATAGTCTGTTTTACATGTATTTGGTACATATGATATTAGTAGAAATGATCATCCATTATAGTCTCAATGTGTACAAACTCAAAATACTTGCTATATAACAAGCCATAGAAATGAAAAGATATGGTATATGTGCCAATCCCACATCTCTCCCTTCAGATTATAATGTGTATTACCACCAAGCCATAGAAATAGGAATAGATGATACGGTTTTGAAATGAGTAGCAATAAGATAAAAACAAAGATTTGGTATAAGTGCCAATGAGAAAACTCTCAATTCAAGTAAAAATGTATACAAACTCAAAATACTTGGTAATCATTACATCATAGATGTAAAAAGATGTGGTATTAGTGCATGTGGGACAACTCTCCATCCAAGTCACAATGTGTATAAACAACAATATATAGAAATAAGAGCATATGATATAAGTAATACATCCAAGTCAAACCGTGTACAAACTCAAAATACTTGGTAATCAATCAGTCATAGATGATGTTTTACCAGTGAAAATCTATTCACTATTTTGAAATATGATATTTTTTTCTCTAATTTTTATGCTATTTTCACATTTCCTGACCAGTGTGAGAAAAACATTTCTCCTCACTTGTGAAAAAATCTGTTCTGGGCAAATCAAATGATCCGTTGAAATTTAATTGTTTTCTTGTGAATTTTCTTATTGTGACGTCATGTAAAAGCGAACATGCTTGATGGCATTACATAAGGAAAGTACACAACTTTCCTCAAACTTTAAAAAGGAAGGGTAAAAAGCAAATAGAGAATTCGAAACAGATTAAACCACTGTAACTCGTTTATTACGTTATTTCTCCACTCTTAACAGTTAAATTTGAATTATTTAAAAAGCTCGACAAGCCTCGCGCTGCGCTTTAAAAATTAAGATTTAACTGTCTCTAGTTGGGAAATATCGTAATACACTTGTTGCAGTTGTGGAATCTATACACCTTAGTTAAACGCATTTGTTCTTATTATTATTATTATCATTATTCATATAATTATCTTATCCGAGTACAAACAAGACAGGGGTGATCTAAAAAAATTATGTTAACATTGTCATTGGTTTCAATGAATTACATTGAAGTCTCAGTAAAATCCAAAGCGATAATTTCACATGTGAAATACACAAGGTTGTACGTTGGATTATCAAACTATTCGATAGAACATCTTTATATAGTACCGACTACTACTCTGTCTACAGTTAAAGATGGGCTTCAAACATTTTGTGGTGAGATATATTCCACTAGTGCTGCTTAATCTACTGCTTAATCTTCGATCACAACATGCTCAATCTTTGCATTTTTAAGCAACATAAAGACTTTTGATTTGTTTACGCTTTACACTATTTTCCCCCATGCTTCACCATCTTATTAAACAGAGTTTTTTTTTATAAAAATGGGAATTGTAGATACAAATTTATTGTTTTGGGTTACAAAAATTCACATCTTGTGAAGAACAACACTGAATCTACCAGAAAATATACTATAGATGATATTATCAAAATGCTGGACTTTTGATCGACAATATATTTGTTGAGTTGGATGATTCATATTTCAACAGACAGTCGGTAAAGTAATGTGTCCTAATTGTGCACCCCTACTAGCCGATTTGTTTTTGTACTCGTATGAAGCAGGATGCATACAAAACCTTCTAAAAGACAAACATAAATAGCACCTTGCGAAATTCTTTATTTTTTCATTCCAATAAGTTGATGATGTCATATCATTGAATGACACATATTTCAGCCAATACTTGCATTTCATATATCTCAATGAGCTTGAAATTAAGGATACTTCTGATACTAGAAGTACTGCTCCATACCTTGAACTTTACCTCAATATTGACACGGATGGACGACTTCACCAGAAAATATATGATAAACGGGACGATTTCAACTTCCCAACTACCAATATTCCTTTTCTCAGCAGTAACATACCGTCTTTCCCTTAATTAATCATCAAGTTCATTTATTAGATTTTAGTTTGGACCAAAGAAATTTACGCGATACATTTGGTTTATAGTTTGATTCAGAAGAAACTCCGACATATCTAAATAATACAATTAACTAATGCATTACAAGCACAATTTAATATTAATTAGTATTGTAATGTTTACTGTTATTAATTAATGCTATATAAATCATACAAATCTAACTTGAATTCCATCCAAATTCTTTCTTAATTTTGAGAACTCGTTTTTAGAAATCAAATGTGACGTCACTTTGTGGGTTGAACTAGCTTTGGTTAAAACGGCTGTGTATGAGTAAAGTAGCCGTTTTTATTCTGTAGCTAGTCACCACTACTGTTTGATCATGTTTATCTGATATATAGTCATTTTATAAAATTTACTATTTGCAAAATTATGAATTATTCTAAATATAAAGGATGTTCTTTTCCAAGGTGAATAACCCTGCCGTATTGATCACAACTTGTTGGTAACTTTTGGTTCCCAGTGCTCTTCAGCTATGTTTTTGTTTTGGCTTTTACACTTTTTTCATTTGAGCTTCATTCGTTAGTCTTGTGTGAACGAAACGTACGTCTGGCGTATTAAATCTTAAAACTGGTACCTTCTGTTGGCTTTTATTCGTGTGTTTTACGTCTAGTGTATATTTTATCCCATTTATTTGAATTGTAGTCCTGTCATGTAATGTTGTCATTTTAATGTTATAATTACTATTGCCATTTAAGCGGGAGGTTTAACATGCCAAGTTCAATCCACCATTTTTTTCTTAAAATACCATGTACCAAATCAGGAAAATTACATTGTTTAATTTTGTTTGTTTGTTACATTTTAATGTTGTATTTCTGTTGTGTCGAAGTTCTCTTACATTTGATGTGTTTCTCTCAGTTTCAGTTTGTAACCCGGATTTGTTTTCCTCTAGCGATTTATGAATTTTGAACAGCGGTATACTACTGTTGTCTACATTTGTTACACTCATCCGATGTCATACAACAATGTTGCCAAGACGTTGCATCAAAACACAATAGTGCATGCGTTGAAAAAGATATAGTTCCTGACATTTTATTTCTACTTCAATTTAAAAAAAAACATTTACCAATGAATATAACTATAAATCAAAGAATTCAACTTTTGATAGAAAAGATAATGCATACCGTATAGGACAATCAATCAATCAATCTCATAAATCGAAAATAAACGCCATGGATAAGAAAACAAGTCTTGGGTACAACAGACAGATAAATGTACACAAGAAACACCATAGAAAACTAAGATATAAGGTGCTTAAGAAGATTCAACTCAAGGACAAAAAAACAAAAACAGTAATAGCACCGCAAAAGGTGGGAGACTTGGTCTCTAACCAGAGTAAGTAGTTCCTGGCATGTATGTGTTTCGCGCCTTAACCCTTTGATGTAAGAAGAGTAAGTAGTTCCTGACATGCATGCATCACGCGCCTTAACCCTTTGATATAGGTAGAGTAAATAGTTCCTGGCATGCATGTATAACAAACCTTAACCCTTTGCTTTAGGTAGTGTAAGTAGTTTCTGGAATGCATGTATCACGCGGCATTATCCTTTGCTTTATGTTGAGTAAGAAGTTCCGGCATGCATGTATTATGCGCTGTAACCCTTTGCTGTAGGTAGAGTAAATGATTCCTGACATGCAGTTATTACGCGCCATAACTCTTTTATGTAGGTAGAGTAAATAGTTCCTGGTATGCATGTATTGCGCCCAATAACCCTTTTCTGTAGGTAGAGTAAATAGTTCTTGGCATGCAGTTATTATGCGCCAAAACTCTTTTATGTAGGTAAAGTAAATAGTTCCTGGTATGCATGTATTACGCGGCATAACCCTTTGATGTAGGTAGAGTCAATAGTTTCTGGCATGCATGTATTACGCGCCGTAACCCTAAACTATCAATCCGCACACATCCAACATCCAATGGATTTAGTGTAAAGACATCATAAACAGCCAGAGAAAAACATGACCTTGTGCAATACCAAGTTACAGGTATCGACAGATGGTAGATCCATGAATATGGATATATATAACATACTAGTAAAATTTAATTAGTTTTTAATTTACTGTATTACGCGCCATAACCCTTTGTTGTATGTATGTCCCGTAGTCTGAAGAGGAGGACGTGCCTGACATGCATGCATTACGCGCCATAACTCTTTGTTGTATGTATGTCCAGACTAGGCTAAAGAGGAGGACGTGTCTGAGTTATATGATATAATTTATTTATTTTTTCAGATGGCTGTTCCGATCCAGGATATGCTTATCATGAATCTTTCAAGATATGTATGTCCTTCCCTACTGACATGACCAACACTTACTATTGGGATGAGGCACAGCCTTACTGTGAAGCTAAAAATGAATCATTTCTTATTATTGATGGTATCCCTAGACTTGTTGTAGCTAACAACATTATGGACATGAGGCCAAGTGAGTAAATTCATTAAGTATTTACCTGAAATAACATTTTCAAATATAAGTATAACAGACTCGTAGTCAGTTGTAAATGCACAATAGAAAACAATATATTTTTTACCAGTTTCGGGATCAACGAGTCTGTTTTAAAGCAAGCTTCCCGAATTAAATTTAGCTGGCTTATGATTTGTAACGACAAACGTTCAGTGTCTTCTCCATACATTGTCCTAAATAAAGGCAACATAAGTATACCGCTGTTCGAAAGTCATAAAGAGATTGCGGGAAAACAAATCCAGGTTACAATCTATAACTGAGGGAAACACGTCAACTATAGGAGGATTTACACGAAACAAAAGAAACACTATAATGCAACAAGAAAAAAATTAATGATATAACACACACAGACACAAACTATAAGATAACACCTGTCATCTTTCTGACATGGTACATGACATTTTAAGAAAAAAAAATGTGGGTTGAACCTGGTGTTGTGTCAAGCTAGGTTTCGAGAAGGTTGACTTATTGATGACAAAACTGGTAAAAAAAGATCAATGCAAGAAACATAGATAAGTTATGCATTAATCTACTAAAAACTTGTGATGCGTATCATACATTTTGAGAACTAAGTCATTATTAAACTAGGCATGATAAACTAAGAAAAAAGAGAAAAAGAAAAACCACCTTGCGAAATGCTTGGATACTTTCAGATATATTGATGATGTCCTATTACTAAATAACCAATATTTCCGCCAGTACTTATGTAGTGTTACCATTTAGTAATATTTTGAACATTGCAATATGAGCGGGAAATTTGGTTAGCCATAAAATTAGGTTTAATCTACTATATTTCTTAATGTCCCTTACAAAGTCAGGAACATTCAAATATCTATAAATGTGGCATATATATGTTTGTTTTTGTTGTACTTCTGTGTTTTTGTTCTGCTGTAGGTTTTCTCTTATATTTGATATGTTTCCCTCGGTTTTACTTTTTAAAAGAGAGACGAAAGATATCAGAGGTACAGTCAAACTCAAAAATCAAAAATAAACTGACAACGCCTAAAGTTTTTTTCAATCAATTTATGAACTTTGAACAATGGTATACAACTGATGTCTTTCTACATCGTAAAACAAAGCTAAATATATATTTAAAAGTCAGTTTACTGTCATACAATTGAGAAGTTTAGCTAGCTTTTAAATCATGTTTAATCAATCATTTTCTACATATGATAGTTGATAGACAGTTGTGTCATGTGTTTGAGCTGTATATGTTACTGTTTACTGTTTGCTAAAAATTCAAAATTGGTTGATCAATTGTTTCCAGTCAGTTCTTGCACAGTTCGAGTATTTAGATCATTCTTTTCTTTTTAAATTTGTACAAATATCGTTTCTTCGACCATCCTTTTAAGTTCTTATCAATGCTAAGACATCTACATGTAATCTGTAAAAGTTATTTCGGGTTCATCTTTGTGAAAAGTAAAATAACAAAAAAAATCTGAATTCATAGGAATATTCAAAACAGAAAGTTTCTAATCAATATGCAAAATAAACAGCTCAAATACATCAAATCAATAGACAACAACTGTCATACTGCTGACTTTATACAGGCATTTTTTTATATCGAAAATAGTGGATTTAACATTGCTTTATAGCTAGCTAAACCTCTCATTGGTATGAGAATCGCATCAAATTCCATTATAATGACAACGATGCGTGACCAAAAAAACAGACATACTAGGTAAAAAACCTTAACAACAACAAAAGAGCAGTCAACATTTTTTTATAATCACTTTATAAAACAAACCAATATGTGACGTGCGATTCATGTTACTGTTATTCCATTCTGTTTCGCAAATTGTGTCTTTGCTGATTTCGCAGCAGTGTACGAGCTTTCAATTCAACAGTTATTTTCCTCTATGTAATTTTTTGCAAAATTGTGTCGTTGCTGCTTTCCCACCAGTGCATGAGATTTCAATTGATCAACAGGTGCTCTCCTCGATGTGGAAAATCACACGATAACCTTTAAAAGTGCACGTATTTGTGTTAAAATCTGTCTTTTTTTTAATTAATTAAGTTCTTTCAATTACAATAATACCAGTTCTCAACATTTTTATATATTTACACAGTAAACTGATTAACATTTATTCGTATATCTTGAAGCTTTAAAAAAAATATTTTATTGACAACGATGTGTGAACAAAACAAACAGGCATAATAGATGAATATTCAAAAGTTGGGGAACAGCAGTCAACATTGCATTATTATCTCTATCGATCACTAAAAGACAGATATGTTTGTAAATTCTTTTGATACCGAAGCCTTGACTTGTATATTATTCTTTTTTTTTTAATCTTTCTTCGGTATTGTAATTGATGATTTGCATTGAATTATAGGCTGCAATTTGTATGACACATTACAAAGGATCTGCTAACCCTCCGGAGCACCTGAAATCACTTTTGCCCCTCTTTTACACCCTTCATTTCCTAGAAAGATCTTGCGATTTCAAATTACTGTTGCAATGCAACAACGAGTGCTGTCAATATACTTTCGATGACGTTGTGTAAAAAAAAGAGAAAATTTATAGAAAAAGATAGCGTCTCTTGCTTTTACTTTTCTAATGCGAGAAACCATTGTCAAGGTTATGGAATGAATAACGTATTGTAGAACCAACATATGGCAATCTAATTAATTTGCCACCAAACAGAACTGATGATAACTACGCACGTTCGTAGATTATTGTTTTGTGTGATCAATCGTTGAATATTTTTCTATATTAGATTTCTTCATTTCATCTTAGGAATGACTGTAAAATGTTTTTTGTCTATGTGTGTTACATTTTAGTGTTATGTCGTTGTTCTCCTCTTATATTTAATGCGTTTCCCTCGGTTTTAGTTTGTTACCCCGATTTTGTTTTTTGTCTATGGATTTATGAGTTTTGAACAGCGGTATACTACTGTTGCCTTTATTTGAATTAATAGCATCATAAATGTAGTGCACACTGAATAACCAGCACCACATTTTTATGTTATTTGGAATAGACAGAAAAAAATATTGCAGTCATTCCGTATAATATAATTCTAAATCCATTTAAAACTGGAGTAAATCATGAAAAACATTGATGACTTCAAGGCCACGTGACAAAGTCATTTTTATGAGCTGATAAACAAAAAGCGTCAGCCAATCAGATGACGCGTTACATTCAAAATTATTATTGTATAAATCTCTTCTATATACGATTAATTAATTGAAAGAAATCATTGTATTACAGGGTATGATTTAAGCTTTTATTGGGTCGGTGGAAGAAGAGGTACGGATGGTGTATTTAGATGGATTGATGGAACAGATATGCCACCGACCAACACGTGGTACTGGTTCAAAGATCCAGCAAATGACCCAACCTTGGACTGCGTAGCGATACACAAATGGTTTTTCCAAGGGAAATATTATGTAGTTGATTGCGATGTTCAAAAGGCATTGGTTATTTGTGAAAAGTTTTATTCATAATTTGTCATTTCAGAATGCTGTGTAGTGCTCGTAATTGTATTTGTTTGTCTAACTAACTAACTGACTCAAGTTTCACGTCTCATGTTGAAATCGTACTGTACGGAACATTGTTTGTATAACTTTCTGCCACTAGTGTCACGTCCCATGTTGACATCGTACTGTACGGAACAATGTTTGTATAGCTTTCCGATATTTGTGTCACGTCTCATGATGAAACCGTACTGTACGGAACATTTTTTGTATAACTTTCTGACACTTGTGTCACGTCTCATGTTGAAATCGAACTGTACGGTACATTGTTTGAATAACTTTCTGACACTTGTGTCACGTCTCATGTTGAAATCGTACTGTACTGAACATTGTTTGTATAACTTTCTGACACTTGTGTCACGTCTCATGTTGAAATCGAACTGTACGGTGCATTGTTTGTATAACTTTCTGACACTTGTGTCACGAATCATGTTGAAATCGTACTGTACGGAACATTTTTTGTATAACTTTCTGACACTTGTGTCACGTTTCATGTTGAAATCGTACTGTACGGAACATTTTTTGTATGACTTTCCGACACTTGTGTCACGTCTCTTGTTGAAATCGAACTGTACGGTACATTGTTTGTATAACTTTCTGACACTTGTGTCACGTCTCATGTTGAAATCGTACTGTACTGAACATTGTTTGTATAACTTTCCGACACTTGTGTCACGTCTCATGTTGAAATTGAACTGTACGGTACATTTTTTGTATAACTTTCCGACACTTGTGTCACGTCCTCTTGTTGAAATCGAACTTTAGAGTACATTGTTTGTATAACTTTCTGATACTTGTGTCACGTCTCATGTTGAAATCGTACTGTACGGAAAAATGTTTGTATAACTTTCTGACACTTGTGTCACGTCTCATGTTGAAATTGTACTGTACGGGACATTTTTTGTATAACTTTCTGACACTTGTGTCACGTCCCATGTTGAAATCGTACTGTACGGAACATTTTTTTGTATAACTTTTTGACACTTGTGTCACGTATCATGTTGAAATCGTACTGTACGGAACATTATTTTCAGAATAAAGGGGTAGTATTCAGTTTGCCTTTTCAGAAACTAAAGGACTATGGCAATCTCTTTGTTCATACACCAAAATGAAAATAACGTTACGTTTTTGGTTGAATTTCTATTGTTCAGTACGTTTTTAACCAATCACATTTTGGTGTACGCTTTTGAAAATATTACCCAGTATGCATTAGATTCTGAAACGGTGAATTACAGCTATTACAATAGGCAAACTCAATACCGTATAGTTGACTACAAAAAGTACCCGACATGACACAATTTACGAAAAACTGATATGACTTAATGAAACATCCATGAAACATCTGAACTTCAGCCACATACAGAATCAATGGGCAATCCTCGGGTGACTCCGCTACTCTCTTTGAGGTACGGAATCGGCCGAGTTGTGACGAATGAAACAGAATGTGTCGTGGTAAAGCATATGTGTAAAAAGTAAAAACACAAAAATACTGAACTGCGAGGAAATTTAAAAACGGACATCCCTAATGAGCACTCAACCATCCTCTATCCGCCAACAGTCTTAGAACAACATAAAAAAAAGCTATTTACATTCAGCGTAAATTTCAAAGATTGGTACGAGTTTGAAACCCGCATTTATAAAACAATAGTCACAAATCAACGTACCAGATTTCTTTCCATTACTGAAATATAGGTCAAAGATTACCTTAGCTGTGTTTGGCAAAATTTTTGAAAATTTTGTTCCTTAATGCTCTTCAACTTCGTACTCTATTTGGCCTTTTGAACATTTTTTTATTCGAGCGTCACTGATGAGTGTTTTGTAGACGGAACGTGCATCTGGCATAAATATAAAATTTTAATCCTGGTATCTATAATGAGTTTATTTACAAAGTCTACAGAAAAATCTCCTCTTGGGCTATAATGAGCATTCGAAGAAAATGAGTGATACTTTGTAAAAATGTTCAAATAGCAGTAGAAATTAATTTTTCAGATAAATTACCATATCAAACCATTAGAAACTATTGTTGCCGTAATTTTTTACGACTGAAATTTCACTTCCATTCATAACTCTACATAAGCCATCAAACAAGATGCAATTGGTATCACATATTTTCACTTACTTGTTATTGTACGAACTTTTTGTTGCGGTTTTGAATTATGCAATGATAATTTTTTTTTAAATGTATTGAAGTGTCCATATACTTAGAGATAAAATTAAACTTAACAATTAAACTGACCAAAGACAATACATACTTCCTTTTAGAATACATTATACTTGATTGACATTTCCGTTCAAATCTAAGTTAACAGTAAAATTGAGGATTCACTAAACGTCATAATCTGATAATGTCATCCAAGATGCCAACATTTTTAATCTATATAATAAAACAGTGATTGTAAAAGACACTGTTCATAACTTCAACAAAAGACTCATCTATGACGAGAAAATCTTGAAAACATAAATTTCTAAACGCAAATACATACTTTCTATTTTCTAAAATGCTATTGTTTTTGAAAGATATCAAGCATCATGCAATGCAGCATTTGAACAATACAATGTATACCTCTATACAAACATTCATTATACGTTTTGTTTTTGAAAGATATCAAGCATCATGCAATGCAGCATTTAAACAATACAATGTATACCTCTGTAAAAACGTTCATTATACGTTCAATTGATGATTTCTCCTTGATATCAACATATTAGTAATGCTTTAACAGCCATATTTTTTTAATAATTGAACAGTTTAAAAATGTCTGTTTTGAAATTATCAAGAAACTAAGGTTTTAAATCCCTCAGGCAAAGATGACTTTAGATGAATTTTGCTATAAATTCTAGCATTTTTGTTCTATAGCTCTTCAGCGGTTTCGGTACTCATACATCAAATGACTAGCTATGAGCGTTCCTGATGAATGTAAATCCATAAAAGCGCTTCTGACGCATGCAATTATTTAACGTGTTGTTGTCATTTTTTTAAATAGAGTATGGTCTACTTATCCTTCTTGTACACATGATGTCAACCCTACATAAACCAGCAACACACACACATATAGCACGTGACCAACGCATGAGATGATAGACATGTATTTATCGATGTTCATTGTTTTGTTTTTGATATTTCAAATGTGTTTTTATTTTATTTTCATTTGTTTATCAAACATTATCAAACTCATAACATTTTTATCAATTATCTGGTGTACTAACATATTCTTTCAGAATCAGTAGAAAATGTCGATGTTTGTTTATCCTTTCTTTCATTCACATGCGCTGTGCAATTGCAGCAGAACTATACAGAGAAAATGCGCGGTGATCTATCATTTGTATTATATTTTTTTTAACATATATCAGTATATACTACGTTTTGGCAAAGTATGAACACATTCTATCATTTTTAATTGAGACTTCAATGCCACCTTAAGCTTCGATGTTTGTTTGTTTGTTTTTTTTTTATTTTGAAATTTGTATATTCAGTTTGATTTGCAATGATGTAAAATCATCGTGTTTACTTTGAAAAAAGTCATATAACACTGAAAATAAAAACGACATATGCAAAAATGTAGCAGAAAAGTCTGTTCTTCCACAACTTATTTTCTTTGAAAACAATCTTAGTATTCGAATTGAAAGTGCACTGATTTTGTTTCCGGTTACAACATATTCAATTTAAAAACATGCAAATGTAAAATGTCCATTTTATAAAATTTTAATCTCGGAATGTTTATTAAGTTAATTTGAAGGTCAGTTGTAAATTATCAGCTAATTATAAAGGTTCAATGATATTTGTTACGTTAACTATCACTATTTTAACATGACGTTTTACTGTTGACTGGGTGATTACTTTGTTAATAATGATACATTGTGATTTCTTAATATTCTTTAGAATTGTACGAATGATTCATCTTTAATTCATAGCTCTTAAATACTTTTTCATAGAATTTTAGAAGCTACAAGAACATTTCGTCTAATAGTCAAAGCTCTTGCATACAGTGTATATTTTTTAAAACTCGTGAACATGAACCTTGCAAGACTCTTTTTTCTTGTCCGCTTTCAGAATCAATATATCACTTCCATGTCTAAACAAGGAAGTATGGTCAGGTCGCTTAAAGGTCAAATGTAAGTCATGTTGATGATAAGCTAGGTGTCATAATACTTGTTACGTTAACCATTACTAAGTTGACATGATTTTTTACTTTTGACTGGGTGATTACTTTGTTAATATTGATACACTGTTAACTATAAGTTATGTGATTTCTAAACATTCTTTAGAATAGTACGGATTGTTAATGCTTTTGTTTATATATTTCAATCATTTTTCATTGACTATTAGAATCTATAAAGAATATAGTGGAATAAATTAATCACTTGCAAACATTGGCTTATTTTTACTAAAAATTGACGCACAAGTAACGTTCCATCAAAACCTTCTTGATAATGAGTTGAAACATAAGGTTTTGAACTGAGTGTTACTGTGCGTATTGTTATGTGTTTGATTTTTTCTACATTGGCTAGATGTACATGGGGAGAGTTGGGATCTCAAAAAGGATATTTAAACCCACCGCATTCTAGCGCCTGTCCCAAGTCAGGAGCATCTGCCCTTTTGAAGTCTTTTCTGATTTTTGGTTTTAGTTTTTGTGCATATTTCGGAGTTGAGTATGACGTCCATGGCCATATGAGTGATATCTCTAAGAAGCCACTTCTCCTAGTTTCTCAGCATTGCAGACAGTTAAGTCACAAACTTTATGACTTTAACCGCATGAAAATCCTATTGGATTGAACAGAACACAGACAGGTTGGGAAAAGCTTTTTGATAAAGGAAATAAATGTACATTATCGCAACGCCATCAATAAGAAATACTTAGTGTTGTTTTTCACTCATTTTGGGGTGTAAATATACACAGTCACGTATATCGAATTTGTTTATATAATGATGTTCAAGATTAAGGATTACAATAAGTAGACCAGCACTTACCTGTATTTAGCTTTTTTACGCATACAATAAGTATTAGAATATTGACACTTACAAAGGCTATTTGTTAAGCCGAAATATTTGTCAACACGATTTAATATCTTCGTATAATACCATCTTATATTAGTTATAACATTAACGGTATCAATTGTCCTGCACCAGATGCGCATTTCGACAATACATGTCTCTTCAGTGATGCTCGTTGCCAAAATACTTGAAATCCAAAGCTTATATAAAAGATGAAGACCTATAATTTAAAACGTCCAAAAAGTATAGTCAAATCCGTGCTTTGCAAGAGGGAGATACATTCTTTAAATTATAATAATTTCTAACATTTTGTAACAGCAAATTTTAATAACATAATAACAAAAAATCCGTATTTTCAAGCCATACCGAAGTACTGGCTACCGGGCTGGTGATACCCTCGGGGACATTGTGCAAATTTCTTTACTTATATAGCTTTTTCCTTATCTGCACAGTATCGGCTATTCTAGAAGATCCGGTTCATAGTGAATTTGGTGGTTGGTTCTTGCTATCGACTTTGATATAGATAAATTCAAAATTCATGTAAGCTGCTTAATTGCTATGAATTAATAAGAATATAAACAGTAAGTGTGTGCGCATTTGTAAAACATATTATATGTCTATTAGAACTACATATATCAATTGTAGGAATAGCAAATTGTTTAATCTTAACGTGAAAACAATGGTCGGATTTCATAATTGTAATGATGATATTTCAACATTACTTTTGATTCATCAGTAATAGTAAACAACAAACAAAAATACAAATTATCAAATCCTTATTTCAAAACATATAAATTACATTCGTCATGACATCACAACTACTTCAATGATATTCAAAAAGCGTTTGCTGCTAAGTCTTACCCTTTCCCTATTAATTACTCGACTCTGAAAAAAAAATACAACGAACGTTTAGAAGTAAATAACGTACAAGGGAAAAAACATAAAAGAAACATATCAAAAAGTGAAATTAAGGTTAGCGTTAACAAAATCTAAAAAGCATTCTATAAAGCAATATTGATTGTTTAATAATCTAATCAGCTAACAAAGACTTACACTAGTAAATTGCGTAATCGCAAAGTACTTATAAGACGTTAAAAAGTTATTAACAACAAATAGAATCAAAAGTATAGACAATTATTCGAACAAGAAAAATGAGTTGTGCACGAAGGTTTTACATTCCTTAATGTTAAATGATTTCAAAGGCGTCATATCAGCACATACAAATAAAACAAAATTGATATGTTCATGCCTAGCACTTGATGAGGATGGTAAAGGGTTATTTTCCTGCAATGTGTTTTGTCATTTTTATTTCACGTGCAGCCGTGAAAAGGGTTCGTTATTCGCCATGTTTCGTGAAATCGGTTAAAAGATCAACGTGCAAGGCATTTTAATTGTTTGTTCATTTTGAAATTGCAAATTCATTTCGCGTTCTTCCGTTCTTCCCCCTTTACGCTCCTCCTTGAAGCTAAAGTTGGTGCTGATCTTGTGTCAACTAGCAACGATATTGACGTTATTTTAATGTATACCCTATGAAGTCATGCTATTACTGTGGTTCTGACTACTTTGATAATGATAACCTCGATTACCACAAATTCTAATACAGGAAATTTGACCAAGTTGTAGTAGAGTTACCCATACACAATGTAAGACGCACATTTCAACACTATATACTCAATTTTCTTTTAGTCGTACCACAAATGTATGTGTCAAAATATAGGAAAAATCCGAAACCCATATTCCAACTTTACAGAGATGATAAAAGAATACACATCATAGATGATAATCTGTATTACTAATAATGTTCACTACTCTGTTTTAAAGAACAAGCATTTTAAATAAAAAAAAATCAAGTTCCAGCTTTGCATGGTATTCTTATAAACAATTAACTTAAACAATAAAATATGGCATGCGTATTTCTTTTATTAGTGTATGATAACGTATTGATATACTGTAAATTCCTTTTTCGTCGGTACCAATTGTTGTGGATATTTAATTTTATGGCTTTGCCAGGCTCTTTGTACAATCCTATAGAAACTGTTTCATTCATTGAACATGTGATTTCGTGGTTCAATTTTACTCACGAAATCCACGAAAATTAGTATCAAACGAATAATAATAAACCCACAGTATCGAAAAACTACATATCAGTAAACTATCATTTAGCCACAATTTTGACATGATTTGTAGATAATAAACTTTATGATATGCATAATTTACTCGTATAAATCAATATTGATACTTTGTTAGTCTTGTATGATTTTTGATTTTAGTTTCTTGTGTATATTTCTGAGTTGATTATGACGTCCATTATCACTGAACTAGTATTTTTTTTTGTTAAGTAACCAGCAGAAGCACGCCTCCGGGTGAGGGGATTTCTAGCTGTATTGATAGATCCATTGGGTGGCGTTCGGCTGCTGTCTGCTATTTGGTCGGGTTGTCGTCTCTTTGACACATTTCCAATTTCTATTCTTAATGTTATCGTTATACAAAAGTGTTTTTAGCTTTTGAAAGAAAGTAAAATTTATCAGTTAGTTTAACTAAATTAAATTAAAATTATGCAAAATGAACTCACTGTGTATGAAAACAAATAAGACAGTTACTTTCTATTGTTATTGGGTACAAACACGAACATTAAAGATTTTGCATTTTTTTTTAGATTTGATATTTTGGAAATACATACTGTGGATGAATAAATTTTCGTGAATAACAAGCCTTTACAAATATGTCATTCATTGAACATTTGACTTCGTGGATCACCTTTACCAATGAAAGCCACGGAAATTGGTATGCAACGAAAACTAATGAATCCACAGTATTTGTTTTAAATTTTGAATTTCTGAGGCTTATCTACCTCAGGAATAGATTACCTTAGCTGTATTTGGCAAAACTTTTAGGAATTTTTGGTCCTCAATGCTCTTCAACTTCCTACTTTATTTGGCCTTTTAAACATATTTGTATTCGAGCGTCACTGATGAGTCTTTCGTAGACGAAACGCGCATCTAGCGTATATATAAAATTTTAATCCTGGTATCTGATTAATTTGCAACCCCGTAAAAATTGAAATGGAAAAATCGAAATATTACTGTTTATTACGCAATAATATTTGGCATTAGGCTATATTTCTTATTGATTTTGCCATTTAATTAAAGACTTTCTGTTGTAAATTTTAGTCGGTGTTCAGATTTTTTGTGATTTTTCTTTATACATACGCTACATGTTTAACAAATAAACACGCTGACATGAAAACCAAACGATTTTGTTTACATTTTTCTTCAGGCAAGCCTTGAAATGTTCTATTGAATCTACTGTCAAAGTCTTTTCTGAGAATCTATATTATATATACACTTTGTTTACATGCATGGTGTTTAAGTTAACTAAAGACTCCAACCTTCAACCAGGATATACAATTTTAATGCACCACTTCTTTAACGATATGACAGCTCGACAGGAAATATATTTAGAATAAATGAATTAAAATGTTCATTTTCATCTTAGGTTTATAAAAGTAGATTATTGATAAACTTCATTTCATTTTATGAAAGAAAAAGTTTACATTATATTCTGAAAAATTGACTTGAAAATGTTCGTCATCATCTTAAAAGTAGATTATTGTTAAAAGTAATTGAACAAATATCTTTTGTAAAGGACAAGTTAACATGTATTGCTGATATTCAATAGATAGGGACGGAACTAAATATACAGAATTAAGCCTACGATTCGAGTTCAACTTATCAGTCAGTACAAATATCAATGAATATAGTTCAGAAAGTAATTTTGACTGCAGGAATACAATGTTGTAGTTGCTAATATGTTGATTATCATTATACAAATGTCTTTCAACGGCCTTTTATTATCCTTTTTTTCAATTTTTTTTTTTCATTTTTATCAATAATATAACGCTTTATATAAGCTGTGTCGCTGCCTTTGAAATAATCTTCAAAACAGTTTCGTCCTTCAGATGTAAAGAATTGCCTACAAATATGTCATTTTCTAACAAAACTAAATTTATAAAAGATTCAATGTATGGTCACCAATAAGACGACAGCAAACCAAAAACAAAGGTTCCCCGAAGAGATCTGCTCAGAAGGTTCAACGATAGTAGGTAAAACTAAATTACACGTCTGGCTTTTAATGTCAAATATCTACATTTGTTTTTTCTTTGTCTTGTTGGCTTTAAACGGGTTTGGAAATATAAAAGAAAAATTCAAACGTAAGCCAAAAAATAATACGTACCAAGAGGATTTGACTATACAACAAACCACGTGATCATTTCGATATCTTAATTAAGTTAAATATAAAATGTCAACGTTACGTGATAGCTTCAACGGACAAATGCGTGTAGCTACTAAATGTAGCCGCTTTCCAGTCTGCACTATTTACCGTAGAACAGTATGAGATAACAATATCTAATAACATTCCCTCCTGATAAAATTTTACATCTGGCAGTTGATGGTGGTCTCTTTCTCAATCACAAACATCTTCCTTTTTTATACATGATTTAATAAACTTAACTATAATTGTCCGATTATAAATTTTGAAATTGTTACGAAACTAAAGTTTCAACTTCCTCATGAAAAGTTAACTTCAGATGACTATGCGGTATGGGCTTTGCTCATTGTTGAAGGCCGTACGGTGACCTATAGTTGTTAATGTCTGTGTCATTTTGGTCTCTTGTGGACAGTTGTCTCATTGGCAATCATACCACATCTTATTTTTTTTTAATTTAGATGAATTTGGCTATTTATTTTAGGTATTTTGTTTTTATCATATAGCTCTTCAACGGTTTAGGTTCTTATATATCTTCGGATTTCAAATGTTTGGCTTTGAGCGTTCCTGATGAAGGTCAATCCAGAAAAGCGCTTCGGACGCATAAAATTATTAAACGTGTTGTTTTCAATATTTTATAACAATATACAATATAGCTGATACTTTTGGTACGTAATCGGGACCAAAATCGTTTTTTTTTGTCCAGTTATTTTCTATATACTATTTTGTCTTTCAAACAAATAGATGTATTGATCTCGTGCCATGAATAACATTCAAAAATATCACAGTCTTTGGAGGACTTTTTTTGGTTTTGGTTTTTGGTTATTTTAACTTTGTATAATGATTCGAATACAAGATAGAAGTTCAATATCGTTCATAAATTAAAAACAATTGCTGATGTTTTATGGTGTAATTGTAAACAAATAACAAGTTTTTTGTATTCTTTGTTATTCTTTTTCGCCTTTTTTCTCTTTATATTTTTTTACTTTTTGTATATCAACAATATATTGTTTAAATGGTAAAAAATTGTTTAGAAATTCCATTCCTTTGTAATTAGAATATTTGGCAATGTTGATTATTCGTTTTTATGTTGTACTGTTACACCACTGTCCCAGCAGGTAAGAAGGAGGGTACGGGTCCCGTTCACATGTTTAACCCCGTCATGTTCTGTATGTATGTATAAAAAAGAACATGTGGTATGATTGCCAATGAGACAAATGTCCACAAGAGACCCATATGACACATACATTAACAACTATAGGTCACCGTACGGCCTTTAACAATGGGCAAAGCCCATACCGCATAGTCAGCTATAGAAGGCCCCGATTTGACAATGTCAAACAATTCAAACGAGAAAACTAACGCCCTTATATAAATAAAAAAATGAACGCAAAACAAATTTGTAACACATAAACAAATGACAACCACTGAATTACAGGCTCCTGAATTAAGGCAGGCACATACATTCATAATATGGCGGGGTTAGACATGTTAGCGGGATTCCAACTCTCCCTCAACCTGGGACAGTACTTTAACAGTACAACATAAGAACGAACTATAAAAATCAGTTGAAAAAGGCTTAGCTCATCAGATGGACAAATATAAGACAGGAGCCTTTAATTTAAAGATTGTCGTTTGTGTCTGTGTAACATAGAGTTTTTCGTTCATATTTTGAACATAAAAAAGGCCGTGCTTTTTCTCATTTGAATTTCTTTACATTGTCATTTCGGGGCATTTAACAGCTGACTATGAGGTATGGGCTTTGCTCATTAATAAGGGCCATACTGTGACCCGTAGTTGTTAATGTCTTTGTCGTTTGGTCTCTTGTGGAGAGTTGTCTAATTGACAATCATGCCACAACGTTTTTTATATATATATTTCAGTAAATCAACGACATAATATTTCTCTAAAGGTCAGCGTATATATGTAATATACAGATATAAAATGGTTTGTCTGAATAGTAAAATATTTGTCTTAGATTTTGTCACCAACGTATTTTTAGTTTTAAATAGGTTTGGAATATAAAAACAACATTTAGACCGTTAAAAAACATAATAGGACTATTTGAAGTCAGCATATGAAACAAATGTGTTACAGAAAAATTGTCACATTGGTCGGATCACATGCAACGAAATAAATAAGTAGATAATATTTACTTTACAATTTTTGCAACAGATATGCATGATATGGTAGAGTTAACATATTCTGCGGAAGCTGCCATCTTATTTTGACACAGATGTACTAGCGAGGAGAAGATATACATGATAGACTAGCGAGGAGAAGATATACATGATATACTAGCGAAGAGAAGATATACATGATATACTAGCGAGGAGAAGATATACATGATATACTAGTGAGGAGGTGATATACATGATATACTAGCAAGGAAAAGATAGACATGATATAATAGTGAGGAAAAGATAGACATGATATACTAGCAAGGAGAATATATACATGATATACTAACGAGGAGAAGATATACATGATATACTAGCGAGGAGAAGATATACATGATATACTAGCATGGAGGAGATAAACATGATATACTAGCGAGGAGAAGATATACATGCTATACTAACGAGGAGAAGATATACATGATATACTAGCGAGGAAAAGATATACATGATATACTAGTGAGGAGGGGATATACATGATATACTAGCGAAGAGAAGATATACATAATATACTAGCAAGGATGAGATATACATAATATACTAGCAAGGAGAAGATAGACATGATATACTAGTGAGGAGGTGATATACATGATATACTAGCGAAGAGAAGATATACATGATATACTAGCAAGGAGGAGATATACATGATATACTAGCGAAGAGAAGATAGACATAATATACCAGCGAGGAGAAGACATACATGATATACTAGCGGGGATAAGATATACATGATATACAAGCGAGGAGGAGACATACATGATATACTAGCGAGGAGAAGACATACATAATATACTAGCGAGGAGGAGATATACATTATATACTAGTGAGGAGAAGATATAAATGATATACTAGCAAGGAGGAGACATACATGATATACTAGCGAGGAGAAGATATACATGCTATACTAGCGAGGAGAAGATATACATGATATACTAGAAAGGAGAAGATATACATGATATACTAGCGAGGAGAAGATATACATGATATACTAGCGAGGAGGAGATATGCATTATATACTAGCGAGGAGAAGATATACCTGATATACTAGCGAGGACAATATATACATGATATACAGGCAAGGAGAAGATATACATGATATACTAGCGAGGAGAATATATACATGATATACTAGCAAGGAAAAGATATACATGATATACTAGCGAAGAGGAGACATAGATGATATACTAGCGAGGAGAAGACATACATAATATACTAGCGAGGAGGAGATATACATTATATACTAGTGAGGAGAAGATATAAATGATATACTAGCAAGAAGGAGACATACATGATATACTAGCGAGGAGAAGATATACATGCTATACTAGCGAGGAGAAGATATACATGATATACTAGAAAGGAGAAGATATACATGATATACTAGCGAGAAGATATACATGATATACTAGCGAGGAGGAGATATGCATGATATACTAGCGAGGAGAAGATATACCTGATATACTAGCGAGGACAAGATATACATGATATACAGGCAAGGAGAAGATATACATGATATACTAGCGAGGAGAATATATACATGATATACTAGCAAGGAAAATATATATATGATATACTAGCGAGAAGAAGATATACACGATATACTAGCGAGGAGAAGATATACATGATATACTAGCAAGGAAAAGATATACATGATATACTAGCGAAGAGGAGACATAGATGATATACTAGCGAGGAGAAGACATACATAATATACTAGCGAGGAGGAGATATACATTATATACTAGTAAGTAGAAGATATACATGATATACTAGCAAGGAGGAGACATACATGATATACTAGCGAGGAGAAGATATACATGCTATACTAGCAAGGAGGAGACATACATGATATACTAGCAAGGAGAAGATATACCTGATATACTAGCAAGGAGGAGATATACATGATATACTAGCGAGGAGGAGATATACATGATTTACTAGCGAGGAGAAGATATACATGATATACTAGCGAGGAGAAGATATACATGATATACTAGCAAAGAGGAGACATACATGTTATACTAGCGAGGAGGAGACATAGATGATATACTAGCGAGGAGAAGACATACATAATATACTAGCGAGGAGGAGATATACATTATATACTAGCGAGGAGGAGATATGCATGATATACTAGCGAGGAGAAGATATACCTGATATACTAGCAAGGAGAAGATATACATGATATACTAGCGAGGAGAATATATACATGATACACTAGCGAGGAGAATATATACATGATATACTAGCGAGAAGAAGATATACACGATATACTAGCGAGGAGAAGATATACATGATATACTAGCAAAGAGAAGATATACATGATATACTAGCAAGGAGGAGACATACATGATATACTAGCGAGGAGGAGACATAGATGATATTCTAGCGAGGAAAAGACATACATAATATACTAGCGAGGAGGAGATATACATTATATACTAGTGAGGAGAAGATATACATGATATACTAGCAAGGAGGAGACATACATGATATACTAGCGAGGAGAAGATATACATGATATACTAGCAAGGAGGAGACATACATAATATACTAGTGAGGAGAAGATATACATGATATACAAGCGAGGAGGAGACATACATGATATACTAGCGAGCAGAAGATATACATGCTATACTAGCGAGGAGAAGATATACATGATATACTAGCGAGGAGAAGACATACATAATATACTAGCGAGGGGGAGATATACATTATATACTAGTGAGGAGAAGATATACATGATATACTAGCAAGGAGAAGATATGCATGATATACTAGCAAGGAGGAGATATACATGATATACTAGCAACGAGGAGATATACATGATATACTAGCAAGGAGGAGATATACATGCTATATTAGCAAGGAGGAGACATAGATGCTATACTAGCGAGGAAAAGATATACATGATATACTAGCAAGGAGAAGATATACATGATATACTAGCAAGGAGAAGATATAAATGATATACTAGCAAGGAGGAGATATATATGATATACTAGCGAGGAGGAGATATACATGATATACTAGCGAGGAGGAGATATACATAATATACTAGCAAGGAGAAGATATACATGATATACTAGCGAGGAGAATATATACATGATATACTAGCAAGGAGGAGATATACATGATATTGTAGAGTACGACGACTAGGGTACATGCATTTTATTGTGACGTGTTATAGACATGCAAGATACTTTTGATGTATGTTTTAAATTGGTATTAATAAAGCATACTGTCTAATATTCTGTATTTTTTATGTAAGTTATGATGTAGGAAACAGTAACTGTGTGAAATAACTTGTTTTATACTACTTGTAATACTTGTAGTCTGGAACATATGATAATTGAAGCAAATAAGTTTTAATTAACATTTAATAAAGTAAAGTTAGAACAATTACAATATTATGATTCTTGTAGAAATATTGAATTACTGTCATTTGTATATATTTGATAAACCAGTTGAAGTTCATGTAATAATTTACCAGTTCATAGTAATAATCCACTGAATAATCCAACTGTATGTCTTGTATTTTTGTGAAGATCCAATGGTAGAAACTGTAGTAAATCGTAGTAAATTCCACGCACCTGTGCTTGAATTTTATGAATGAAATGTATTGACATGCGCAGTAAAACCCATGTGTCACTTTGGACGATTGTTCAATAAAAACACTATTTTTACGTGTTGGCAACTGTTTTCACATACTCCTTGTAATTCCTTTTAGTATTTGTAGTCAACGTCTTCAATGTTTTGTAGATGTTAATGCTCACTATCATTGCTATTTGTCATTTTGGTCCGCCGGTGACACACATAACTTTTCGCAATGTTGTTTACGTATTGTGACTTCCGGTGGCGCTGTATATATTGTTGTATTTTTAGTTACTATAGAAATTTGTTTAGTACCATGCAAACTTTGTTTATTATATAAAGGTTACTTAAATTGTATATTATTGTGATTTTTGTAATTTATTAAGAATTCAAATATTTGTTTGGACGGCAAGCGCGCGATCCAACAATCCAACGTTTTTCCAACTTTCCAACAATCCAACATTGACGTAATTTCGACGCTTGGTCGTCAGTTCTGCTTAAACTTTTGGTTCTTACAGTTGGTATTTTTATTTGCTCGTTATTTATTTTAGTAAAAATGGTTAATTTTTCTTAGAAACTTCATTTCTTTAAAGGTTAAATTGTAATGGAAAATAGTAAAGTTTAATAGCGTTTTCAAAGTTTAAAAGGAATATTTCATTTTAACGGACTCTTAGAAGTTTTATTTCTAGTTTATCTTTTAAAGTTAGGATTATTGGAATTGTTCATTGAAGTTTATATTTACTGTTAACGTTTGTCATTTTGTAATAAATAGGATTAAATAGGAAAACATTTGACAAGTAAGGGATAATTTCCTAAAGGTCTGGAAATTATAATAAACAATACAGTTTATGTATGGTATAAACTGTATTTCATTGTTAGTAATTCAGGAAAGGTTCTGAATATATAACTAATAATAATAAACATTTGTTTATGTAACTGGTGAGGTATCAGTTACAACTATATATAAATATGTCAGAAAGAGGTCTTCTGACTTAATTCACTTCAAATTAGGATTTTATCTTAGGGTAATTTATTTTCTTATTAAGATAGCAGGACTCAGCCTTTTTATGTATTTTTCTGACACACCAACATATTATCTCTTGAGTGTAGAGATAAGTTAATAAATATCTCTTGAGTTTAGAGATAAGTTAATGAATATCTCTTGAGTGTAGAGATAACTTACTACATGTATCATACTGAATAGATTCTTGTCACATCATCTTAGTCTATAGTTTAAATATATTACTAGTTAAAATTGTTGTTTATCTTGAATATAACTGAAAATATATGATTCTTAAAATGAATAAAAGATAGAAACTTATTTACGTGACTTTTAGCAAATGCCTATTTTATACTGACCAGCTCATATCTTGTCATACTGACTTTGTTATTTACAAACTACTCATATAATTTGAGTAAAAACTCTTGGGTCGAAGCATTTCAAGCCCCTGCCCGCTACAATATAATAGCGAGAAGAAGATATACACGATATACTAGCGAGGAGAAGATATACATGATATACTAGCAAGGAGAAGATATACATGATATACAAGCGAGGATAAGATATACATGCTATACTAGCAAGGAGGAGACATACATAATATACTAGTGAGGAGAAGATATACATGATATACTAGCGAGAAGAAGATATACATGATATACTAGCGAGGAGGAGACATAAATGATATACTAGCAAGGAGAAGATATACATGATATACTGTAACGTTCCGGGGTTTTCTGTCAGGATGTACACCCGAAATTACTTTTTTGGGCCTCTGGTGAAGGAAGTAATAATAAAAACCATAATGGAGTTCATAAGTTGTATTAAATATTATTATCAATTCAGCATAAGTAATTCACAACAGATACAGTAGTTCATAAAACACATGAAATAGAGTTATCTTAATATACAAAGACACATTTTATTTCTAACTGCTATTATATAATTCCTATTGCACTCGGTGCAAAGAAATCTAGTCGGTGCAAGAATTTTAGTCGGTGCAAGAAGTTTAGTCGGTGCAAGAATTTTACTTGGTGCACACCGAGCAAATAATTTCAGATACTGCTTGGTGCAGGTTATATATTTTTAACCTCATAATTTATAAGGGTAATAAAAGACTAATATTAAAATAATGTAGAAGCTTTCTATTAATTAAAAATACTTTTCACCAAGTAATTCCACTTGGTGCAGCACCGAGCAAATGTGCTTGGTGCTAGCCAAAATGTAAACACCGAGTACGCTACTTGGTGCAATACGGCAGACGCAGGTTTTATTATATTCTCCGAACAAAGAATTAAATTCTCTTTACAAAGTTTTATAAATATAAACAATTACCAATCTTTGATTAAATCTTAAGTGATTTTGCGTCATGTTCTGCATTAGTTTTATATATAATGTGCTTGGTGCAATATAAATTCTATTGCAAGTTTAAAAGAGCTGCGATCGTTCTGCATTGAGGTGAAAATCCTACTCGGTGCACGCAAACCTAGCTATTTATACTTTGGCCCCGCCCACAAATATGACGTAGTACACAAGAAAAACAAAACATAAGGAATGGCGCCGATAAGTGAAAGTAACGATAAACTGAGACAAAATTGGGCAAATGCATCGTCAAATGAAGATGACACATCGATTAAATAGAATCATTAGATAGGTTTAAGTACAGGTAAACCACTCCTCTCATAAAAATACCATACGAGGCGTACTCGGGGACATCTGCATGGAGAAGTGTGGAACGGGGGTCACAAATTACACACAATGAAAAATACACGTTTAAGTTTATAAATAAGGCCAAGGGCCAGAGCGTAACAATACTAGCGAGGAGAAGATATACATGATATACTAGCGAGAAGAAGATATACATGATATACTAGCGAGGAGAAGATATATATGATATACTAGCGAGGAGAAGATATACATGATATACTAGCAAGGAGAAGATATACATGATATACTAGCGAGGAGAAGATATATATGATATACTAGCGAGGAGAAGATATACACGATATACTAGCGAGGAGAAGATATACACGATATACTAGCGAGGAGAAGATATACATGATATACTAGCAAGGAGAAGATATACATGATATACTAGCGAGGAGAAGATATACCTGATATACTAGCGAGAGGAGACATAGATGATATACTAGCGAGGAGAAGATATACATGATATACTAGCAAGGAGAAGATATACATGATATACTAGTGGGGAGAAGATATGCATGATATACTAGCGAGGAGAAGATATACATGATATACTAGCGAGGAGAAGATATACATGCTATACTAGCAAGGAGGAGACATACATGATATACTAGCGAGGAGGAGATATACATGATATACTAGCGAGGAGAAGATATACATGATATACTAGCGAGGAGGAGATATACATTAGGTACTAGTGAGGAGAAGATATACATGCTATACTAGCGAGAAGAAGATATACATGCTATACTAGCGAGGAGAATATATACACGATATACTAGCGAGGAGAAGATATACATGATATACTAGGGAGGAGAAGATATACATGATATACTAGCGATAAGAAGATATACACGATATACTAGCAAGGAGGAGATATACATGATATACTAGCGAGGAGAGTATATACATGATATACTAGCGAGGAGAAGATATACATGATATACTAGTGAGGAGAAGATATACATGATATACTAGCGAGAAGAAGATATACACGATATACTAGCGAGGAGAAGATATACATGATATACTAGGGAGGAGGAGACATACATGATATACAAGCGAGGATAAGATATACATGATATACTAGCAGGGAGGATATATACATGATATACTAGCGAGAAGGAGACATAGATGATATACTAGCGAGGAAAAGTTATACCCTAAAAACCATGCGAATGTTTTCATATAATGTTGATTTCTTGGGAAAAACATAAATGTATAAGTCATGTCAACATGTCAACATTTTGATTGGATAATACAAGATATTTGACTCTATTCCATAGTCTAACGGGGGATAATTGTTTGAATGTCACTCCGTCGTGCAGACAAATCTAAAATCGATAACTCAAAAACAATGAAATGAATTCAGCCCCATAAAGTAAACACACAGCCCTAGATCTACGTTTTTGCCGTATAATGTTTTCAAAGGCTGTCATAAAAATGTATAAAATATTGCTTTGCGTCTGTTGTTTTTCGAATTACAGTGTCGTTGTTATGTGTGTGAATTTAGTTTAAGCACTTTTTATTTTGAATTCAACTGTTAAAGACAATTATAATGTAAGAACAGGGCTAAGAGGGTGATACAGCAGATGTGACCCCTCTTTTCTAGAGGAAGAAACATGCTGTATCACGCTCTAAGTTATGAGTTACAAAGGAGAAGCAGCTGAAATTCCAAAGTAGTTTTACTGAGGCTATATTATCATTTCGTTTTCGACTGTTTAGTACGAATTCCTTTTGGTATATTTCCATTGTCCTTCTTCATGACAAAAGGTATGGTGTTTTTGACGTTTATATTATTTTATTATATAAGAAATTCGGTGTTGATCTTATTGTTCTCTTATTATTGTGTTTTTTTTTTTTTACATTTCTTGATCGGTGTAAGAAAATAATTATCCTCACTAAAAAAATACTAGTTTGTTGCAAATTATTGCTTAAAACTTATCATCTATACATGTTGATGTCATAAAAAATGATCATGCTCGATGACGTCACATATAAAGAACACATTTTTTTTCAAAAGTTTTAAAAAGAACGGATAACAACCATTAGAGATGCGGATTCTACTACTATAACTCGAGTGTTACGATATACCTCCACTCTCAACATTTAAATAATAACTATTCATAAACATCGGCAAGCCTCGTGCTTTAAATGTTGCTTTATATCATTGCAATTTCAAGTTATAATAAATTAATTAACGATAATATATATTATTTTGTTCACAACATGCATCATGTTATAGATATATAGTAGTGAAGAAATGCAAAATTGTTTCATTTTTTTCAGGTATTTTTGCAACTGGGTTTTCTGATAGGTGGAGTGTCGTTCACGAAAATTCAGAATGTGATATTGAGGATTGGGGGTCGGATTTAAAAAAGATATATGATACTAAAGATACCATGTACTGTGCCAGTCATTGCACTGCAACTGATGGATGTTCAAGTTTTGAATATAACTCGGTGAATGCAGTATGCAGACTTTTCGACCGTTCTATTAAACGTAATAACGAAAGTTCGTGTACACCAGGAAACAAAGCTTACTCTTACAGAAGATGGAAAGGTATAGTCTGTTTTACATGTATTTGGTACATATGATATGAGTAGAAATGATCATCCATTATAGTCTCAAACTACAAACTCAAAATACTTGCTATATAACAAGCCATAGAAATGAAAAGATGTGGTATATGTGCCAATCCCACATCTCTCCCTTTAGATCATAATATGTATTATCACCATGCCATAGAGATAGGAATGGATGATACGGTTTTGAAATAAGAAGCAATACGATAAAAAAAAAGATTTGGTATTAGTGTCAATGAGAAAACTCTGAATTCAATTGATGATGTGTATTATCTCCAATCCATAGAGATAGAAATAGATGATACGGTTTTGAAATGAGTAGCAATAAGATAAAAAAAAAAGAAGAGATTTGATATTAGTCCCAATGAGAAAACTCTCAATTCAAGTCATAATGTGTATTAACACCAATGCACTGAAATTAGAAGAAATGATATGAGTAGCAATGAAATAATCACCAATTCAAGTGAAAATGTGTACACACTCAAAATACTTGGTAATCAACACATCATAGATATAAGAAAATGTGGTATTAGTGCATATGGGACAACTCTCCATCCAAGTCACAATGTGTATAAACAACAATATATAGAAATAAGAGCATATGCTATAAGTTATCCATCCAAGTAAAAACGTGTACAAACTATAATTATTTGGTAATCAATCAGTAAATCAGTAATAGATGATGTTTTACCAGTGCGAATTTATTCACTATTTTGAAATGTGATATTTTTTTTTTCTCTAATTTTTATGCTATTTTCACATTTCCTGATCAGTGTGACAAATATTTCTCCTCACTTGTGTGAAAAAATCAAATGATTGGTTGTAATTTAATTGTGACTGACAATTTTCTTATGAATGTTCTTATTGTGACGTCATGAAAAAGTCGAACATGCCTGATGGCATCACATAAAAAGGTAAACAAATTTCCTAAACCTTTAATAAGGAAGGGTAAAAAACAATTAGAGAAACAGACTCAACCACTGTAACCCGTGTATTACGTTATTTCTCCACTCTTAACAGTAACATTTGAATTATTTAAAAAGCTCGACAAGCCTCGCGCTGAGCTTTAAAAATTAAAATTTAATTGTCTCGAGTTGGGAAATATCGTAATACACTTGTAGCAGTTGTGGAATCTATACACCACCCGAGTTAAACGCATTTGTTCTCATTATTATTATTATCATTATTTATATTATTATCTTATCTGAGGACGAACAAGACAGGGGTGATCTAAAAACGTTATGTTAGCATTGTCATTGGTTTCAATGTTCAATGAATTACATTGATGTCTCAGTATAATCCAAAGCGATAATTTTACATGTGAAATACACGTGGTTGTACGTTGGATCATCAAACTGTTCGATAGAACATCTTTATATAGTACCGACTACTATTATGTCTACAGTTACAAATGGGCTTAAAACATTATGTGGTGAGATATATTCTACCAGTGGTGTTAACCAGATGTGGGTTTTCAAAAATTCGAAAAATCTACTGCTCAATCTTCGATCACAACATCCACAATCTTTGCAATTTTGCAGAAACATAAAGACTTTTGATTTGTTTACGCTTTACACTATTCTTCCCCATGCTCATTCATGTCATTTGAATGATCGACTTAAACATCTCATTAAACAGAGTTTTTTCTATAGAAATGGGAATCCTAGATATAAATTTATTGTTTGGGGTAACAAAAATTCATATTTTGTGAAGAACCGCACTGAATCTACCAAAAATTATTCTATATATGATATTATCAGAACGCTGGACTTTTGATCGACAATATATTTGTTGATTTGAATGACTCATATTTCAACAGACAGTCAGTAAAGCAATGTGTAGTAATTGTGTACTTCTACTAGCCGATTTGTTTTGGTACTTGTATGAAGCAGAATGCATTCAAAACCTTCTAGAATACAAACACAAAAAGCACCTTGCGAAAACTTTATTTTTTCATTCCAATATATTGATGATGTCATATAATTGAATGACACTTATTCCAGCCAATACTTGCATTTCATATATCTCAGTGAGCTTGAAATTAAGGATACTTATGATTCTAGAGGTACTGCTCCTTACCATAAACTTTACCTCAATATTGACACGGATGGACGAATTCACTAGAAACTATATGATAAATGGGACGATTTTAACTTCCCAGTTACCAATATTCCATTGCTCAGCAGTAATATACCCTCTGTCCCTTTGTAAAGATGGTAAAGATAATTAAGCATTCAGTTCATTTATTAGATTTTAGCTTGGATCAACAAAATTTACGCGATATATTTGGTTTATAGTTTGATTCAGAAGAAACTCCGACATTTTCTAAATACAATTAATTAATGTATTACAACCACAATTTAATATTAATTAGTATAGTAATTGTAATTTTAAAAAAAGCTTCGGACGCAATAAATTATTAAACGTTGTTTTATATTTTAACTGTTATTAATAAATGTTATATAAGTCATACAAATATTATCTTGAATTCCATCCAAATTCTATCTTAATTTGAGGAACTCGTTTTAGAAATTTAAATGTGACGTCACTTTGTGAGTTGAATTGGCTTTGGTTAACACGACTGTGTATTCTTGTCATGTAGCCGTTTTTATGCTGTAGCTAGTCAACACTTCTGTTTGATCATGTCTATCTATTATAAAGTCATTTTATGAAATGTACTTTTTGCAAAATTATGAATTATTCTAAATATAAAGGATGTTATATTCCAAGGCGGATTACCCTGCCCGTATTGATCACAACTTTTTGGAACTTTTGATCCTCAGTGCTCTTCAGCTTGGTACTTGTTTTGGCTTTTACACTTTTTTCATCTGAGCTTCACTCGTTAGTTTTATGTGGACGAAACGTACGTCTGGTGTATTAAATCTTAAAACTGGTACCTTCTTTTGGCTATTATTCGTGTGTTTCTCTGTCTTATATTTTCTCCCATTTATTTGAATTGTAGTCCTGTCATGTAATGTTGTCCTTGTATTGTTATAATTAATATTGCCATTAAAGCGGGAGATTTAACATGCCACAAAACCAAGTTCAATCCACAATTTTCTTAAAATACCCTGTACCAAGTCAGGAAAATTACCATTGTTAAATTATAGTTCGTTTCTTGTTTGTTACGGGTATGCATGTTGTAGGCGGCATAACCCTTTGCTGAAGGTACAGTAAATAGTTCCTGGCATGCATGTTTAACGCACCGTAACACTTTGCTGTAGGTAGAGTAAGTAGTTCCTAACAACCATGCATTACGCGTCATAACCCTTTGCTGTAGGTAGGGTAAGTAGGGTAAGAAGTTCCTGGCATGCATGTATCAGCCGCCATAACCCTATGTTGTAGGTGTGTCCCGTAGGCTAGATAAGAAGAAGTGTCTCACATGCCTGTATCGCATCATAACCCTTTGTTGTAGGTAGGGTAAGTAGTTCCTGTCATGCATAAATTATGCGTCATAACCCTTTGATATAGGTATGGTAAGTATTTCCTGGCATGCATGTATATCGCGTCATAACTCTTTGCTGTAGGTAGGGTAAGTAGTTCTGTGTATGCATGTATTATGCGCCATAATCCTTTGTTGTTGGTAGGTATACAGTTTCTGGAATGCATGCATTACGCGCCATAACTCTATGCTGATTATGTCCCGTAGTCTAGAGAGGGGGACGTGTCTCACATGCATGTATTACGCGCCATACCTCTTTGTTGTATTATGTCTCGTAGTCCAGAGAGGAGGACGTGTCTGACGTGCATGTATTACACGCTTTTAACCCTTTGTTGTATGTATGTTCCGTAGGCTAGCGAGGAGGACGTGTCTGACATGTGTGTATTACTCGCCATTTCCCTTTGATGTATGAATGTCCCGTAGTCCTATAATATAAGACTCTGAAGGTTCAAATCATTTACATTCAACGTTTTTTATCGGATTTTTTTTACTATCAATGTTGACCCTCGGAGTCTTATAAGAATAAGAATAAGAATAAGAATAAGAATACTTTATTAATCCAATCATGGACCCTTGCGGGTTTTAAATTCAATACAATGATTACAATGATTTGTGTTATAACAATGAAATAATAAAATGAAATACATTACAATAGAACAGTTATTGCATGCACATGGAAGAGAAAGTAATATGGGTGACAATCAATTTCTGTAAGGATTATTCCCCTTTAAACAGATATGGTGTTTTGGGCTGCATAAAAATGAAATACAGCCCCTACTGATTAGATATAAGGGTATTTTTTTCCCATGTACACACAGCAACCAATTACTAGATATTTATGTATATAATTATATTTCTTTCTTAATTGCATGCAAGAATATGATAAACACCTTAGAGATTTGACTGCAGTTTATTAAAGCATATATAAGCATTTACATATTAATAGATGAAATATGCATACACATAGATAAAGAAATGTGTATTTAAATTTGATTTTTGAATTTAAAATATATATATGGATAAACTAAAAGAGATTTAGCCACTAACATAATTTGTGGATATCAATTCAACACTCTGGATACGAAAAATACTTAACATTATACCAACGATCCATTTTCTCGTAGTGGATACCCAACGAATTTTTGTGGGAACTTTGAACGACAATTTGACAATGTTTACGGCAATTTTAAGTAAACTTATGTCATTATCCTTACAAATAAACATCTCAAATAATAAATAAAATGTCTTACCTTATCACGTTATCATATGATGGATTTATATCCTTTTTGAACCACTTTTCAAACTGTCCCCCCCCCCTTTCATTTCAATGAGTCAAGCGGGTCAAGTACGAGAAGTTCCGCAGGTCTTTCCGAATGTTAATCAGTTGTACATATTTCAGAATATTCCTTGGAAAACGAATTTTGTTCTGATTTAAGATGATAATAAATGATGAAATGATGTAAATTAATTCTAATTTCCTCACAAATAGAAAAGGAAGCTTATCATCTAATGTTTCTTAACACTTAAGAGGCGACCATTTAGTATTCATGAAAAGGTAAGGGATGATTGTATAAATGAATATTATGTCCCGATAATAACAGGAATTACATGCTGAAAATTTCTCCAAAGAGTTATTGAAAATAACTTTGCTGTCTCATGAAAATAATAGTCAAAGCTGGAAATGATGACAATCATTACATACATGAATAAGGTAGTTGGCTTTCTATATTTACTTGCTTTACAGATTTTTATTCATGTTGGGGCTATGCCATATAACAGCGGTTTTTTTTTATGATGGTCATAACGGCGGTTTTTTTTTCCTCTCGCGGAGGCCATATGGTTTAAATTGCTTACATCAACTTCATTTAAACTCTTGTTAATGTAAAATTCTTATTGGCTTTCATACCACATCTCCTTGCAATTTGGATTAGGACTAATTTCATAATGCGTGTAGAGTAAAGCTTTGGTCGGCTTGCTTGCTTTGTATGTATAAACTTCTACCCAAGCTTTGTAAAAGAATCACATATTAATACAATGCTATCTATATATAGATATACAGTTAATGCATAGCTCATAGGGTCATAATGCAGAGTCTGGGGTCAAATGTACATAAAAAAACGGTACAATGTGATTCTATAAGTATTTTGTATTTAAAAAGTGATTCAAATGATATGAATATTACAAGAATTACGCAAACCAATATAAATTTGCATTTCATCAGGTTTAAAAAATAAATAAAATAGAACCCATATTTTTCTATTCTTTATGTTTTTTGTCAATTGTTCTCTATTCTGTTAAACCCATTCGTATTCTCTCACCACTTTTTATGGTTATTTCAATAATTGCATGACACTAGTACTATTACAGTAATCGGTCGTGTTTTCGTACGTTGTACTATACTGATTATAAATATTATCGTCAAATTCGTTTCGTTCACGAAATCCTTAAAATAAAAAATCGGCACATATATTTGAAATAAAATGGCATGAAAAAATTGTTTGTCACCTGAGGATAAAAGTGATGGATTAGGAACATTATTTTAAACTATTAATGTGGTATTCATATTTAGGTTGTTCCTAATAATTTTATTTGTTTTAGCAGTGGATTATTAATTTAAATTTTTGCTACGAGAAAAAAGTACAAATTTTATAAGACTCTGAGGTTCAACATTGATAGTAAAAAAAATATCCGATAAAAAATGTTGAAAGTAAATGATATGAACCTTCAGAGTCTTATATTGTAGAACTAGTATGTCCCGTAAGTTAGAGAGGAGGAAGTTCTGACATACATGTATTACGCGCCATTACCCTTTGTTGTATGTTTGTCCTGTAGGCTAGAGAGGAAGACGTGTATGGTATGCCTGTATTACGCGCCATAACCCTTTGTTTTATGTATGCCCCGTAGGCTAAAGAGGAGGACGTTTCTGATGTGCATGTATTACGCGCCATAACCCTTTGTTGTATGTATGTCCCGTAGGCGAAAGAGGAGGACGTGTCTGACATGCATAGATTACGCGGCATAATCCTTTATTGTATGTATGTCCAGACTAGGCTAAAGAGGAGAACGTGTCTGAGTTATATGATACAATGTATTTATTTTTACAGATGGCTGTTCCGATCCAGGATATGCTTATGATGATTATAGCAAGATATGTATGTCTTTTCCTACTGACACAACCAAAACTTACTATTGGGATGAGGGACAGTCTTACTGTGAAGCAAAAAATGAATCCTTTCTTATTATAGATATTTTCCCAAGACTCGTTGTAGCTAGAAACATTATAGACATGAGGCCAAGTGAGTAAATTCATTAAGTATTTACTTGAAAATCAAATTTTCAAATATATATGTATAACAGACTCGCAGTCAGTTGTAAATGCACAATAGAAAACAGTATCTTTTTTACCAGTTTCAAGATCAATGAGTCTGTTTTAAAGCAAGCTTCCCGAATTAAACTTAGCGGGCTTATGATTTGTAACGACAAACGTGCAGTGTCTTCTCCAAACATTGTCGTCAATTAAGGCAACATAAGTATACAGCTGTTCGAAAGTCATAAATAGATTGCGGCAAAACAAATCCAGGTTACAATATAAAACTGATGGAAACACGTCAACTATAGGAGGATATACACGAAACAAAAAAACACAGTATAATGCAACAAGAAACAAATTAATGATATAACATACACAGACACGAACTTTAAGTAAACAACTGCCATCTTTCTGACATGGTACATGACATTTTAAGAAAAAAATGGACGATTGAACCTAGTCTTGTGTCAAGCAAAGCCTTACGTTTGTTTTGCGTTAGTCGTTACAAAGCATAACCTTGGTATATGTAATGGGTTTCGAGAAGGTTGACTTATTGATGACAAAACTGCTAAAAAGATCAATGCAACAAACATAGATAAGTTATGCATTAATCTACTAAAAACTTGTGATGCGTATCATACATTTTAAGAACAAAGTCATTATTAAATTAGGCATGATAAACTAAGAAAAAAGAAAAAAAGAAAAACCACCTTGCGAAGTTCTTTTATAATACTTTCTGATATATTGATGATTTCATATTACTAAATAACCAATATTTCCGCCAGTATTTATGTAATGTTACCATTTAGTAATATTTTAAACATTGTTATATGCGCGGGAAATTTGGTTAGCCATAACATTAGGTTCGATCTACTATATTTCTTAATGTCCCTTACAAAGACAGGAACATTCAAATATCTTTAAGTTTGGCATATATATGTTTGTTTTAGTTTTACTTCTGTCTTTTTGTTCTTCTGTTGGTTCTCTCTTATATTTGATGTGTTTCCCTCAGTATTACTTTGTATAAGAGAGATGAAAGTTATCAGAGGGATAGTCAAACTCATCAATTAAAAATAAACTGAAAACGCCTTAAGTTTTTTTTTCTCGATCAATTTATTAACTTTGAACAATGGTATACAACTGATGTCTTTCTATATCGTAAAACAAAGCTAAATATATATTTAAAAGTCAGTTTACTGTCATACAATTGAGAGGTTTAGATAGCTTTAAAATCATGTTTAATCAATCATTTTCTACATAAGAAAATGTCTGTACCAAGTCAGGAATAATTATGATAGTTGATAGACATTTGTGGTATTTGTTTGAACTGCATATGTTACTGTTTAGTGTTTGCTAAAAATTCAAAATTGGTTGATCAATTGTTTCCAGTCAGTTCTTGCACAGTTCGAGTATTTATATCATTCTTTTCTTTTTAAATTTGTACAAATATCGCTTCTTCGACCATCCTTTTAAGTTCTTCTCAATGCTGAGACATCTACATGTAATCTGTAAAAGTTATCTCGGGTTCATCTTTGTGAAAAGTAAAATAACAAAAAAAATCTGAATTCATAGGAATATTCAAAACAGAAAGTTTCTAATCAATATGTAAAATCAACAGCTCAAATACATCAAACCAATAGACAACAACTGTCATACAGCTGACTTTATAATCAATATGCAAAATAAACAGCTCAAATACATCAAACCAATAGACAACAACTGTCATACAGCTGACTTTATACAGACATTTTTTAAGTTTAAAATAGTGGATTTAACATTGCTTTATAGAAAGTTTCTAATCAATATGTAAAATAAACAGCTCAAATACATCAAATCAATAGACAACAACTGTCATACTGCTGACTTTATACAGACATTTTTTTAAGTTTAAAATAGTGGATTTAACATTGCTTTATAGAAAGTTTCTAATCAATATGTAAAATAAACAGCTCAAATACATCAAACCAATAGACAACAACTGTCATACAGCTGACTTTATACAAACGGAAAGTTTCTAATCAATATGTAAAATAAACAGCTCAAACACATCAAACCAATAGACAACAACTGTCATACAGCTGACTTTATACAGACATTTTTTAAGTTTAAAATAGTGGATTTAACATTGCTTTATAGAAAGTTTCTAATCAATATGTAAAATAAACAGCTCAAATACATCAAACCAATAGACAACAACTGTCATACAGCTGACTTTATACAGCATTTGTTTATATCGAAAATAGTGGATTTAACATTGATTTATAGCTAGCTAAACCTCTCATTGGTATGAGAATCGCATCAAATTCCATTATAATGGCAACGATGCGTGATAAAAAAAAAACAGACATAATAGGTAAAAAACATTAACAAAAAAAGAGCAGTCAACATTTTTTTTTTTATTATTTTTCACTTTATAAAACAAACCAATATGTGACGTGATATTTATGTTACTGTTATCCCATTCTGTTTTGCAAATTGTGTCTTTGCTGATTTCGCAGCAGTGTATGAGCTTTCAATTAAACAGTTATTTTCGTGTATGTTATTTTTTGCAAAATTGTGTCGTTGCTGATTTCCCACCAGTGCATGAGCTTTCAATTGATCAACAGTTACTCTCCTCGATGTGGAAAATCACACGATAACCTTTAATTGTGCACGTATTTGTGTTAAAGTATGTCTTCTATTTAATTAATTAAGTTCTTTCAATTACAATAATACCAGTTCTCAATTTTTATTATATATTAACACAGTAAACTGATTAACATTTATTGGAATATCTTGAAGCTTTAAAAAAAATATTTTTTTGACAACGATGTGTTAACAAAACAAACAGGCATAATAGGTAATTATGTCAACAGTTGGGGAACAGCAGTCAACATTGCGTTATTATCTCTATCGATCACTAAAAAAGAGATATGTTTGTAAAAAATTCTTTTGATACCGAAGCCCTGACTTCTACATAATTCTTTTTTTTTTTTTTATCTTTCGTCATCGAATTATAGGCTGCAATTTGTATGACACATTACAAAGGATTTGCTAACTGCTCCGGAGCACGTGAAATCACTTTTGCCCCTCTTTTACACCCTTCATTTCCTAGATAGATCTGGTGATTTCAAGTTACTCTTGTATACTTTCGATGACGTTGGGTACAAAAAAGAGGAAATTTATAGAAAAAGATAACGTCTCTTGCGTTTTACTTTTCTAATGCGATAAACTATTGTCAAGGTAATGGAATGAATAACGTATTGTAGAACTAAAATATGGCAATCTAATTAATTCGCCACCGAACAGAACTGATGATAACTACGCACGCTTATAGATTATTGTGTTGTGTGATCAATCGTTGAATATTTTTCTATATTATATTTCTTCATTTCATCTTAGGAATGACTGTAATATGTTTTCTGTCTTTGAATATATAGCATCATAAATGTAGTGCACACTGAATAACCAGTACCACTTTTTAATGTCATTGCGAATAGACAGAAAAAGATATTGTAGTCATTCCGTATATTATAATTCTAAATTCCAATTAAAAACTGGAGTCATAGAATCATGAAAAACGTTGATGACTTCAAGGTCACATGATAAAGTCATATTTATGAGCTGATAAACAAAAAACGTCAGCCAATCAGAAGACGCGTTACATTCAAAATAAAATTATTATTGTATAAATCTCTTCTATATACTTATAAGTAATTGAAAGAAATCATAATATTACAGGGTATGATTTAATGACTTATTGGGTCGGTGGACGAAGAGGTACGGATGGTGTTTTTAGATGGATTGATGGAACAGAAATGCCACCGACCAACACGTGGTACTGGTTCAAAGATCCAGCAAATGACCCAACCTGGGACTGCGTAGCGATACACAAATGGGCATTCCAGCAGAAATATTATGTACTTGATTGCGATGTTCAAAAGGGATTGTTTTTTTGTGAAAAGTTTTATCCATAATTTGCCATTTGAGAATGTTGTGTAGTGCTTGTAATTGTATTTGTTTGTCTAGCTAACTAACTGACTCAAGTTTCATGTCTTATGTTAAAATCGTACTGTACGGAACATTGTTTGTATAACTGTCTGACACTAGTCTAATGTTGAAATCGTAGAACGTTATTGGTTTATAACGATAGTTGAAATATAAATATCAGATTGAAAATATTAATTTGGAAAGTGAGATTTATTCACTGTTACGTGGGTATATCTGTACAACACAAGTATAGATTATCGTTGACATGACCAATGACAATCTAATAATCGCTATCTTACCTATTGTGACGTTGTTAATTTTATTGACGTCGAGCACGTGCGCCCTTAGTTTTCTAGTTATAATTTTGCATATCACTCTACTGTGCTAAGTAAGGAAATTATCAGTCTGGAAGATTAAATGAAAATTTTGTAAATTAGCGATGATATATGTTCTATGTCAAGTTATGCAGGTTTATATTTTTGTTGACAGTCTGTTTTTAACGTTTTAATGTATATTCTTCCATTCAGTGTAAATTATGTATATATTTCTAAATTCATAGAATATTCTTTTACTTAGCCAAAATCAAGAATTTTCTATGCTTTTTTTCAAAAATTAATAACCGTCCCTATTTTTGAAGCTACAAATAGTGTTAATTGTCCAAATTCTTTTGATGTGTCTAAGCTTTTGATTTTGCCTTTTAATTATGGACTTTCCTATTTGAATTTTCCTCGCAGTATTTTTTGTCATTTTACTTTTTGCAAAGATTGTTTATGTAATAACACATTCTTGTGTAAATAGAAATTTTGAAATAAAATATGACAAGATAGGTTCTTGAACATGTTTTAAAAAAATAAAGAGTAAAAATGGTTACACAGAACGAGTTTTCGTGTCACAAGAACAACAATTAAATTTCTCTTTCATTCCAATATTTGTTTTGACTAAAAGAGTTATCTTCCCTTAAAAATAAACAAATTGTTTTAGAAAAATAGATATTTTTTAAATATTTTCCATAATACAATTAAGCCTTATTTTTGGTTTAACAAAGAACTGTCTCACTCATTAACCAAATTTGCAGATTTTGGAAAAGAACTAAACGGATTGTGTACTGCAATGGTACAATTCAAGATGGCGGTATACCATTAATCTACACTAACTGTAAAAGTATTCAAATATTACTATGAATTAAAATATTCTTGACAAAAAGGTAATTAGTACTATATAAAAGATCATAAGAATTTGTTGATTTAATAGAAAAGCACTGAGATGATTAGTATACGAAATCATTTGCACGTGTCTGTTGTGTACGTCAAGCTCTAAGCTCTAAATCAGCAGTTGTGTCCAAAAAGGTAATTAGTACTATATAAAAGATCATAAGAATTTGTTGATTTAATAGAAAAGCACTGAGATGATTAGTATACGAAATCATTTGCACGTGTCTGTTGTGTACGTCAAGCTCTAAGCTCTATATCAGCAGTTGTGTCCCAGGGGGGACGTTCTATACGGAATCATTAAAAAGTGTCTGTTGTGTACGTCAAGCTCTAATTCAGAGATTATGATTTTGATTTTGCCATTTGATAGGGGACTTTATGTTTAGAATTAACCTCGGCAATTACTATTTTTATTTACTGTCTTCATAAAGATATGGAAACAATGAAAATTAGGAAATGCAGTATAATTGCCTATGCGACAACTAATCACCAGGGTTATAATACATGCAAAGGAGTGGTATTCAATTCGCCTTTTCAGAAACTAAAGGACTATGATAATCTCTTTGTTCATAAACTAAAATGGTTGACTTTCATTGTTTAGAACGTTTTAAACCAATCACAACGTTTTGATGTACGCTTTTGAAAATATTACCCAGTATGCATTAGATTCTGAAACGGTAAATTAAAGCCAAAAACAATAGGCAAACTCAATACCATATATATGACTATAAAAGTACCCGACATATTTAGCTATTTATTTCTTTTGCTTATGCATTACCTTTGTTATTGCTGCATACAGTCTTTTGTTTGTGCTTATAGTGTTTTATTTTGCATGTGCTACTCTGATATAAATGCTATGTGCTACTATGTGCTGATATTTGACATTTGATTTTAAAGAGGGACGAAAGATACCAAAGGGACAGTCAAACTCATAAATCTAAAACAAACTGACAATGCCATGGCTAAAAATGAAAAAGACAAACAAACAACAGCACATACGACACAACATAGAAAACTAAAGAATAAACAACACGAACCCCACCAAAAAACTAGGGGTGATCTCAGATGCTCCGGAAGGGTAAGCAGATCCTGCTCCACATGTGGCACCCGTCGTGTTGCTTATGTGATAACAAATCCGGTAAATAGTCTAATTCGGTAGGTCACATTCGGTAGGTCACATACATTTATAATATATAACTTGCTTAGCTTTTATTCTACATGTGCTATCTATGTATTAATACATATATGTGCTGTCTGTCTGTATGTTTGTGTTGTATGTGTATCTGATGCTATTACATGTATGTTTTATTTATTAATATCAGTCGGTTAAAAGAGCTCTTATGAGCTCATGTTCATTGTTTTTGTGTATATACGCAACCCGTCTTTAAATAAAGATTACTTTACTTTACTTTGACACAATTTACCTTAGCTGTGTTTGGCAAAATTTTATGAATTTGTGGTCCTCAATGCTCTTTAACTTCGTACTCTTTTTCGGCCTTTAAACCTTTTTTTATTCGAGCGTCACGGATGCGTCTTTTGTAGACGAAACGTGCATCTGGCATTTTTTTATGACTGAAATTTCACTTCCATTCATAGCTCTACATAAGCCATTAAACAAGATGCAATTGGTATCATATAATTTCACTTACCTTGTTTATTGTACGAACTTCTTGTTGCGGTTTTGAATTATTCAATGATAATTAAAACAAAAATGGATTGAAGTGTCCATACTTAGAGATAAAATTAAACTTAACAATAAAACTGACGAAAGACAATACATATTTCCTTTTAGATTACATTATACATTTCCGTTTGAATCAGAGTTAACAGCAAAATTGAGGATTCACTTAACGTCGTAATCTAATAATGTCTTATTAAAACATCTAAGATGGCAACATTTTAAATCTATATAATAAAACAGTGATTGTAAAAGACACTCTTCATAACTACTCATCTATGACGAGAAAAATCTTAGAAAACATAATTTTCTAAACGCAAATACATACTCTCTATTTTCTAAAATGCTATTGTTTTTGAAAGAAATCAAGCATCATGCAATGCAGCATTTAAAGAATACAATGTATACCTCTATACAAGCATTCATTATACGTTCAATTGTTGATTTCCCCTTGATATCAACATAATAGTAATGCTTTAACTGACATATGTTATAATAATTGAACAGGTTAAACATGAAATTATCAAGAAACTAAGGTTTTAAATCCCTCGGGCAAAGATGACTTTAGATGAATTTGGCTATTAATTCTAGCATTTTTGTTATATAGCTCTTCAACGGTTTTGGTACTCATACATCAAATGACTAAGTATGAGCGTTCCTGGTGAATGTAAATCCATAATTTTTAAAGCGCCTCTGACACATGCAATTATTTAACATGTTGTCATTTTTTTAAATAGAGTATGGTCTACTTATCCTTCAGTTACACATGATGTCAACCCTTTCTGTTTGTTTTGAAAAGGGAAACTTTTCCTCTTTATTAAGTTTATAGTTTTAAAATTCAGAATAGAAATACGGAATATGTCAAATAGACAACAACACGCCCAAAGAGCAAATAATAGCCGAAGACCACAAATGAGTCTTCACCTCAGCTAGTAAATCCAACACATGTATGTATGTATGTATGATGTTCATACCGTGAAACATATGTTTTTAAATTATAAATATATGATGGATGTTTGATTATATGATAATTTAGGGTTTTCAATTTCAATAATGTGGTCATTTTTATAAATTTTCTCTTTACAAAACTTTGGTTTTTTCGAAAAATACAAAGGATTTCTTATCCCAGGCATTAATTACCTTAGCCGTATTTGGCACAAACTTTTGGAATTTTGGATCCTCAATGCTCTTCAACTTTGTACTTGTTTGGCTTTATAACTATTTTGATCTGAGCGTCACTGATTAGTCTTATGTAGACGAAACGCGAGTCTGGCGTACTAAATTTTAATCCTGGTACCTTTGATAACTATTATGTTATATATTTATCATTTGATTATACTGTTTATAAACAATAAATACTGATTATTTGATTATATTGGCATAACAATTGTGATTTAGTGATTAGTTGGTCATCCCCACAATGGGCAGCACCTACATAAACCAGCAACTAACACACACACATAGAGCACGTGACCAACACATGAGATGATAGACATGTCGTGCCGTCTTGTCTCTATGGATGTCACCTCCCTTTACACAAATATTCCACATGCTGATGACATTGATGCATGTAAAGAAGTTTGAAATGCCAGACCAGTGAAATATTAACGTACTGAATGACTGGTCAAAATGCTCACGGTTGTATTAAAATACAAAATGTTTTATATTGCGGTAAATCTCAGCTGATTTTTAAGCATTATATTTTCTATCTGCTTTGTACAATTGTTTAATAGTCATTTCTGAGCTGTCCTCTGTTAGAGCGTTTTCAGCTGTGGGTTTCTCCATATCCCCAAGTGAATCAGTTTCTGCCATTTCAATGTTCTTTTCCTTGTTGTCCTCAATTCCTGCCATTTCACTGAAATGATTTTCAATTCACAGTATAATATCTCAAATTGCAAAATATTGCGATCCAAGAAATAACATAGGCACTTAATAATATCTAAAGGCAGATAAATCCCAAATCACAGCTTTTATGTGTGACCCAAGACAACAAATAGTGCAGCTTTTAATGAAAGCTACTACTGCATCTTTTTATGAAAGCTACTACTTTGTGTATGAAATGACAAGTAAGGCAAAATCGAAAAGGACAGAACTGGGAGAGATACTAAATGACACCAAACATCAATAAAATGCTTATATTCAGGTCAATTCTCAATAATGAATATTTGCTTATTTTTCAAGACGGTCATTCTGAAAATAGCCGCCATTTTGTAATTCAAAGATAGATCAAAACAAAATCTTGCTAAGTACACCAAGTCATTCAAATAAGTTGATTTGTGCGCTTCCAGCATCAAATCCTCTGTGGTTTGTGCAATACTGGAAAATATTTTGGAACGTACGGCAGCCATCTTGAAATAAGCCGCCATATTGAATTTTGAGAGTGGGTCCATAGCTAATATTGCTCAGTACTATCATGCAAAAATTAGTGCTTTCCTCATTATTTGAGCAAATTTTTCACCGATCGGCTGGACTATTACAGATACAACAAAAATATGGTTAAGAAAAAATCAAGTGCCAGCTTTGCATGGTATTCTTATAAACAATTAACTTAAAATAAAATATGGCATTCGTATTTCTTCTATGAGTGTATGATAACGTATTGATTTACTGTAAATTCCTCTTTTTTTTCGTCGGTACCAACTGTTGTGGATATTTAATTGTATGGTTTTGCCAAGCTCTTTGTACAATCCTGTTTCATTCGTTGAACATGTAATATCGTGGTTTACTTTTACTCACGAAATCTACGAAAATTCGTATCAAACGAATAATAATAAACCCACAGTATCGAAAAGCTACATATCCGTAAACTATCATTTAGCCACAATTTTGACATCATGTGTAGATAATAAAATTGATGATATGCATTAGTTATTCGTATCAGTCAATAAAGATACTTTGTTAGTCTTGTATGATTTTTTATTTTAGTTTCTTGTGTATATTTCTGAGTTGATTATGACGTCCATTATCACTGAACTAGTATGGATTTTTTTTGGATTAGGGACCAGCTGAAGCACGCCTCCGGGTGAGGGGATTTCCCGCTGCATTGAAAGATTCATTGGGTGGCGTTCGGCTGCTGTCTGCTATTTGGTCGGGTTGTTGTCTATTTGACACATTTCCTATTTCTATTCTCAATGTTATCGTTATACAAAAGTGTTTTTGACTTTTGAAAGAAAGTAAAATTTACCAGTTAGTTTAACTTAATTAAATTAAAATTATGCAAATTGAACAAATCGCGAATGAACTCACTGTGTATGAATACAAATTAGACAGTTACTTTCTTTGTGATTGTGTACAAACACGAACTTGAAAGATTTTGCATTTTTTTTTTTTTTTAGATTTGATATTTTTGAAATACATACTGTGGATGCATCAATTTTCGTGACTAATGGAAAATTTGCATGTTCGTTGCCTTTTGATTTTGTGGTTTTGTCGACGTCTTTAAACAAGCCTTTAAAAATATGTCATTCGTTACCATTTGACTTCGTGGATCACCTTTACCCATGAAGGCCACGAAAATTGGTATGCAACGAAAACTAATGAATCCTAATACATCCAACAATAGGAATATACAATACACGCATTTACAAGGTCGAGCATGTGACCTATAAAATCACTGACCGACATATAACAATGTAATCCAGGTGTTAAAAGTACAAAAAATAAAATGTCAATTATATAAGTAAAGGTAAATTATTGTGTAGATTGTAGTGTGTTTTGGGGGACTTTTGATGTATTTTATTTACTATAAAATAGATTATTTTTTATAATAGAGTCCACCGTTTATCCCTGGACGTTGGATCATTGTAAACACAGGGCCCCTTGTGTATTCTTCCATGGGTTAAACAAGGACAATTATATTCAGGTGATTTTCAATAAATGTATTTCAAGTAAAAAAAACAACAAAAAAACTAATGAATCCACAGTATTTGTTTTAATAAATGTGTAGTATTTCCATAGCATTCAATATACATACATTGGCCATATACAGTTGCTACATTCTTCAAAAAGTCGTTTTCAAAACTAGAACCAGCTTCTACTACCATAGTTATACTCGCACGTCAACTATAATAACAAACATCATGTGATATTAAGTTTTCTTCTCACAGGTCATTCAAATCGCCTTATTTTACGTATACATTATAGATAGTTCGTCTACTATAAATAGTCATAAACTATGAAACATATAAACAAAATATTTAAATGCATAATAGTCACATCTACATAGTAGATCCTTATTATCTAAAAAGGTTTCATGACATTCTGTGTTGTGTGGTTTCAGAGGAGTTGCGATGAACAAAAAACAGAACTGACGGACTGAAGGACGGACTAACGAACAGACTGACGGATAGACGGACGGACGGGTTAAAAACATTAAACCCTCCGAAACTTCGTTTGTTTGGGGTATAATACTCTGCTAATAGTCATGATTTAGTCTTTTATTGATAGTGATCCAGTGTAATGTAGGCATTTCAGGCTAAGAGTATTTAAACCTTCCCATGGTATCCGAGGGCTCATGATAACATCATTGGATTTAAACATTAGGAAAACATTGAGTCAAATGTTCTTTTATGGATACAAATCTTATTAGACAATCGTAGTTACCGTATTTGCAAAGAGCATGTTCAGATCATCCATTTTCTGTATTTCGCTATTTCTTTCATCATTGGAAATGGGGTTTAAGTGTTATATTGAAGCCTATTAACTACCCTTTGCCAATCTATAACTTTTGTAAGGGGGCCCATTGACTGTCATAAGAGGGGTCCTGCTACAGGTATTCTTCAGTGATCCCTAAATAATCAACCAAAACTGTTCCTACGAAACGGTCGGGGCCCGGGACCCCAGGACCTCCTGGATCCATCTATGATTACCATTCACAAGTATGTAATAGCTACAAGACCAACAGTATTCAGAATTTGAGTAACAGTCACTACTAACATCAAAATGTTAATTACAGGAAAACAAAGATTATTGATCACTTCTTTCAAAGTACAATATTTCTTGATTTATTTCACTTGACTTGGTGGGGCTTTAACGGTTCGTTCATTTAAGACAAATCAATCGATAGACAGGTTTGTAGGGATAAACCCATCAATGGAGTGTCCAGTTATTCTTCCCGTATCATACACTCAATTCATTTGTATATCCGTTTTTTGATAATAAAATTGAGAATGGAAATGGGACTGACAGGTGATTAGAAATCAATTATAATTATAACGACCATCGTCCTTATCACCCAAATTGTCAAATAGAAACGTAAAATCCGCACGATCTTTTGGAATAACATTCAATTTGGTAGTACTAATATAGGATTACAATTTCAGTCATAAAATATAAAGTTCATTAAAATCGTAATACTCACCCTAGCTTCGTCCCACGATTTTTCCACATGGCTAAAGTAGAGGCATTTATTTTCGTACTGTAACCATGTGCTTGGAAATGAATCTGAACGAAATAATATTATAGTTGGAGTATATTGGTAAAAAAACAGACTATTACACGTTTTCGCTCTTTCCATCTGTATCTTTAGCCCTTCTCTTCTAACAATTAAGTCAGCAACAAAATTTAGCATTAAAAATTAATCAGTTGCCCATCTGCATTATTAAAATTATATACAATTAAAGCTCGGGTTCACATAATGTTTATTGGTAAATCTGCAGATGCGTATATGTCAATGTTTATGATACGGTTGCTACGTCTTTCAATGGCCGACCTCTCATAGAAACTGGAGTTTTAAATTCTTGAAATAATCATCAAATCAAAATGCCTGCATGAAAGTGTATATTAATTGAACTTAAACGAGTAACTTGCTTCCCATGTTCCAAATCTTTTGCAATAAAAACAATTAGACGTCATTGAACTAGAACAACACTGGTGACATCTACTTACGACAACATGATGATTACATCTAGTTTTTTGTAATTTATTTTAATTTTATCTGAAAAACACACCAATACATAAATACATAGATAATTTACAATACAAATATTAATATTATTTTTTTCAATAACAGTCTGAAGTTAAAAAGTTAAATATGCTAATTTTATATTATATATATGATAATTATCTACTAGCTCATACTCATACTTTTCACTCTGGATAAGAATACCTGAATATGTTGATAAGGTTAATGATGGCACCAGCATTCTTCTCTAGCTATATGCATCACTTGCAATATTATGATGTTAAATATGAGAGGTACCAGGAGAGGCCAACAGAAATCATTAACAGATAGGTCAAACATGACATGTTGGACAGAATCACAAAATAAATAACTACAGCAAATGACAACCTATTCTTATCAGTCATCGACAGTTTTGCCAGTGGGTTATGGCAAAAGAGTCAATGACTGAATTAGAATAGGTAAAAATAATGAACAGTTATCTCTCCCACAGTATTTTAAATCACTTTATACACAAGAATTAAGTAAGCTCCTTTTTATTGTTTCTACAAAATTTACAAATGTTTTATTTTCACTGAACAGATCAAATTGTATTTCTTAAAGTCTAAATTTTCCTAAATAATTAAAGTTTAATTTTTTTAGGAACATCTCAAGTTAAAAATTTCAGGAATAATTCAAGTTTAAATTTTCATGAAACAATTAAAGTTTAAATTCTCATGAATAATTCAAGTTTAAATGTTCCTGAATAATTCTAGTTCAATTTTCTTGAAGTTGTTTATACCTTGTGTGAATCTTTGACCCCATATATAGGGCTTCAGTTTTATCAAAAGTAGACCTTAGTCAAGCACACTTAGAAAAAGTTTCTACAGTTTATAACATTTTTCTGAATATTGCTCATTTTCGTCTTATAAAAGACATGAGTCATCTGTGTACTCGCGGAGTAGATGCTCAGAATCTTTAATTTTCATACCAGTTATATCCGGGCTATTGTTAAGTGCATCTATCAAGTTCTTAGGATAATATGAAGAAATAAGGAGATAATGGAATACTTTGTTTAACACCACGACCAATATTTAAAAAATGAGATCAGTGTCCATTGTTAATAGCACAGCTCTGAGATTCTGAATATAAGGTCTTGACCGATTTACAAACAAATAGGACTAAATCCTAAAAAAAGACAGAACCAAGTCTATAAATAACAATAAGGAGTATCAAAAGCTTTCTCAAAGTCTAATAAAAGTAAAAGAACTGGACGATCTTCTGCATTTTCCATTATGTCGAAAATAAGCCTGGTACATTCTCCAATATACCTTCCCTATGACACCTTGCTGTGTTTCACTATTTTTATCTCCAAGAAAAGGTTTTATTCTATTTGCTAAAGCAGCTGATGCAATTTTGGTACCAACATTAAATAAAGTGATAGGTCTCCTGTTTTTTAATAGAAATTTTGATTTACCCTCTTTTGGAATGTATTTTATTACTCATTGTTTCTAAATAACAGAAAAAGTTCCAGTTTCTAAGCTATAATTAAAAGATTCTAAATAGATTTATGGAGGTCTATCAAAATTTATTTTTAATATTCGGTTGTAAATCCATCCATCCCCAGAAATTAACCATTGTTCACATTTTCAATGTTTTTAACCATTGATTAGCATTCTAATTATCCTCTGTCTGTACTATCTGTTCATCAGAAAGTTTGTGAATAGATTTTTATGTTCTTGCTTTTCATTATACATTATAGTCATCAACCAGAAATTATCAATAGCAATCAATAAACAATGTGTTGGTACCAGATACATCTATGACTTAAATTGCTGACTTCACTGGTATTGTAAATACGATGCACACTAACAAATAGAAATACAAATCGAGCAATTGCTTTTTATAAAAATTTTACGATTAGTAATTTTATGTCTATTTCTTGATTATTCCCAAAGCAAACACCCGGATTGTAAACATATTTATACTTAAATTTTCATTAACCCGTATTTACAAAAAAAAAGATGACAACTATTTCCATTTCAAGTTAAAAACAACACATTTAACTGTAGTTTTCCTTAACATTATTGCATCTGTTGAAAACTCATTTTTGGGGAAACAAGATTCAGATTTATCCATGAGCAGTATTTTGTTTTCCTGTCATAACTAGCATAGCAACACTTTTCCTGTATGGAGCACAATAACGCACAAGCAAGCGAAGACAATGTTATTTGCTTTATTACTGTTAGGAACAATTCTTCTATCATTTGTAGTAATAAAGATATGTTTTAGAACATTCATCTCTGCAATACGCAGTGAGAACACTAAACACAAAAACACAATAGAAAAATCAATTTTCGTTTGTAAAATCATCATGGTTAAGAATTGTCAGATTGTACTAAAATATATCTCTGAAAGAACATTTTGAAAAAGCAGGCACTTAAATACACAGCTGTTTCTCATCAATAAACATTACACCTTTGGTTGATAAGTAATTTTGGATTGTATGGCGATTATTTTAATTTAATTTTGGAACTTGTTTTGTTCATCCTGGAATACCAGCAAGTTAAACGCAAATGATTGATATGAAATAGGCTGTTAATGCGTAAGTGATATGAAACATTGTTGTTCAGCGGATGTTTGAACTGATTATTGTGTCTAATTAACTTTTATCAATCACAATGCCACCATGTCAACATATACAAGTAAACGTGTGTGATATTTGAATTATGTCATATTATATATGTTACGTTGAAACATCACTTATAATAAAAAGTCACCTTCTCTGACGACTTATCTTCATACATTTCAACGCAAGGCAAGATGTCTGTTGATGCCGATCACATAAGGTTAACAAGGACGAAAACAGTACAGCCAAAACGAGATTTCATAGACTATATGGTCGTTTATTAGAAGGAATACAGGATGAGTTCGAGACAAATGTGGTTAAAAAAATTCTTCAATATTTGGAAACAGGGCCAACTGTGGTTAAAATAATACTTCAAGATTTTGAAACAGCATTTACAGAACAAGAAGCAAATCATGAGGTATATTTGGAAACGTTTGAATCAAAAGGTGCAGACGATAAACCAAAGTTAAATGAACTTACTCGTGATTTAACTGGTATGTACCGAGAACTTTGTAAATCAAGGTCATGTATGAAAATTTAAAACAAACGATCAAACATGAACAACTGTGTTGAGTCAGATAGAAAAACTCCTACCGCCTATACAAAACCGAGAGAGGGCAATACGAGAACAGAAGACAGAATCAAAAAGTTTTTCCCTAAATTTTAAAGAATTCTTATTTATTTATTTTTTTGTTAGAGAAAAAAGTGCTTTAGAGTACACTGAGCCTGATTAGCATGGTATCTATGATGAGTTTAATTACAACAAATGGGTCAATGACACTGTTGTTGGAGTTTTTATTCCCCGAGACTATCGCAAGCCTAGAAGTCAGCACTTCTGTTTTGACATGAATTATTATTGATATAGCCATAATTATAAACTAACTGTTTTCATAACTTGGAATTTATAAAATACAAAGGCCTTTTTACCACAGGAATAGACACTTACGGAGATTATTGCAACTAACAATAAGCTGACATTGTACGGAAAGATAAATGCATTGAGTTTATTATTTTGAGTAAAACAAAATATTACGGTTTCATTAGCAGAAGGACTCAGTGACTTTAAAACGTAGAAGCTTAACTTACATTTTACAATATTTGTTAAAAACTATTGGATTGATATTCATTTTCTAATTTAAAATTGTATATGCTTTATTTGACACGTTCTTTATACAATGCCCTTTGTATGATGTTAGAGAATAAGAATTAAATAGGAAGTTTTTTATTTGCTGCAACCCATTAAGCAAGTGCTGTTCAGATTTTAGAATTTCACTATTTAAAAGGTTTTCTAAATCTTCATTGAAGTGTATACTACATTCTTTCCATAAATAATGATAATTTTGTACATTGTGAAGTAGGTATTCCGAAATAATCAAATACAAAAAGTACTTTGTAAAAGAGGGGCGATATATTCCATGGGGACATCTAAATTCATAGATAAAAACCAAACTGACAACGCCATGGCTACAAAAGAAAAAGACAAACAGAAAAACAGTAGTACACAAAACACAACATAAAAAACTAATGACTGAACAACACGAACCCAATCAAACACAAGAAGGGATCTCGGGTGCTCCGGAAGGGTAAGCAGATCCTGAAAAATTAGCATTACGTTAATTTATCTTAATCGGTAACGCTCAAACCTAAACAGAATGAAAATGCAAAGGATGATCAAGTGCATAAAATGCCAAGATCTATATCCATATAGGAGGCATAGAAATTTAGTTTGATGGATTCATTATTTTTCGTTGGATATCAATTTTTGTTTACAAGGGTTTCGTGAAAAACCGATTTTTAATTTTCAACGAATGACAAATTGAATAAGAAGCTCGCATGCAGACTTTGGCAAAACCATCAAATCAAATATCTACCGAAATGCAAGTTTTCCTCAATTCATAAAATTGATACCCACGAATAAAAATGAATCCACAGTAAGACAAAATCGGTTACGTTAAACCTAAAAGAGGGACGAAAGATACCAAAGGGACAGTCAAACTCATAAATTTAAAACAAACTGACAACGCCATGGCTAAAAATGAAAAAGACGAACAAACAACAGCACACATGATACAACATAGAAAACTAAAGAATAAACAACACGAACCCCACCAAAAAACAAGGGGTGATCTCAGGTGCTCTGGAAGGGTAAACAGATCCTGTTTTATATGTGGCACCCGTCGTGTTGCTTATGTGATAACAAATCTGGTAAATAGTCTAATTTGGTAGGTCACATTCATGAAACTGAGGGAGTTTTAATAACTAACTACATTGACTTTATATATGAAGCTTTAAAGTCGTATATAAAATTGAGTGTGTATTGGATTTAAGGATTTTTATAAATATCATTGCTGATGAGACAACTCTGCACTAAAAGCTAATTGACTACCACAATATGCCACCCTTCAGTAATAAGCAAAATCTAGACAGAATTGCAAGTTAAAACAGTCCCTAGAATAACAAATGTATAACAAATCAAACAAAAAATTAACCTAATTTTCATACAAAACAAGAAATGAAAACAAATGTCATACTTTGGATTCGTTGTCGGTGGTACTATTTTTATGGAATTAGGAAAACTACATTTTCGTGGATATATAATTTGTTGGGTCTCGCAAAGTATGCATTCATTCCTTTGGAAATTTGCTATTCGTTGAACATTAAAATTCGTTTTTCCACGTTCTCACAGAATTCCACGCAAATTGGTATCCCACAAAAAATTAATGATTCCGTAGTATACAGCTACAAATTTCCGATATAGGGTTTAGTTCATTACCTTCCCTTTATCAGCGTTATGTATTTTGCATTGACATGAAGTCATTCTTATAGTTAATGTTATTTACACATCGATAAACTATTGATGCTTTTAAATTACAATGGCCTTTTTAGAACTGATCTTAAAATGTTCAAAGAAAATTAATATAAGTGAATTTTGAGCTTGAAAAGGTTCGATAGATTTCTTGCGGAAGTTTCATGTAAATGAACGCCTTTATCATCAATGTTATTATAATGATTAATTAAACCTTTATTTTAATCTTTAAAATCTCTTTTTTGTCTCATTACGGTTATTGAATATCAATTAATGTGATTTTATCAGAAAGGAAAAAAATAAAACATTTACAAAAATGACTTGTTGCGTTTCTCTAGAAATTAGATGTGTTTACAATGATGTGTATCGTCATCACGAATGAATAAGCAATGGTATTCAAAGCTTAAGCTGCTGACAAGGGGCCAAAGTTTCAAATCAAACAACAGACTAAAATACGGTTCTTCCTTTGATAAAAGAATATTTCTCTAAATATTACTTTGATATGAACTTTTCTGTTTATTTACCTGCGAACCCAATGTACTAGCGGTTTGTTTTACCAAAATATATTGTACAGTATCTACCCGCCGTAAGGCAAAATTATTAATATCCTATTTTTGTGTTTTGTAAGTTTTGATTTGCATATATTGATCTTTCAGACTGTTTCCAGATGTTAGTAGACCCAATTTATGCTTGTGATACATTATATCACTATGCATGAAAGGAAAAAAATTCTCTTTTATCAATGTTTTTCTTTTCTCAAATATGCCTCCTGTTTTGGTGCGACAAGAATAACTATTTGCATTTGGTGTGAATGTTCGAAATGTTTTAAGCTTCTTAATAATGAGTCTGATGTAGATGATTCTCGTGTATCGAATTATAAACATAATAACTTTGGTGAGTTTCTACAGCCAATTTCTTGTTGTATCGTCTTATGAGAGTATCATAAACCCATACAATAGTCAACACTTCTGTGAATATAACTGTTAAATTAGTACTTAATTTTAAATATTTCCGTGTTCTATCCTGGTATAGGTGGCCTCGTGTAGATCAAAACGTCTCTTACGAGTTTTCAATAATTCACAACTTTATAGTTGATTTGGCCTTCCATCTGTTTATACATAACACGAATCTCGTGCACTTAATAATTTCATTATATTCTATGTAAACGTTTTTTCGGGCAGAATGAATTTACCCTTGTTTGAATGTTGCACGAACCAATATGTGTGAGCAAGTTATGAATGGCCCTTTCTTGATATAATAACTGTTACACGTTTGAAGGACGAAGCTTTTCAACAGAAGGTCTGCATTCCAAAGGGAACCTATTGTGCCCCTCTTCATTCCGACTTGTTTATTTATTGTTATGAGGCTGAGTTCATACAGGAACTTCTTAGGAAGAAAGACAAGAAGTAAGCGATATCCTTTAACTTCACTTTTCGCTATAATGATGATGTTCTCTCACTAAATTATTCAAAATTTGGTGACTGTGTTCAACGCATCTATCCCATCGAAATAGGGATAAAGGATACAACAGATACAGTTACGTCGGTCTCATATCTTGACTTACATCTAGAAATTGACAATGAGGGTCGGTTGAAAACGAAACTTTACGACAAAAGAGATTATTGTTAACTTTTCATTTCTAAGTAGCAACATTCCAGCAGTGCTGCAAACGGAGTATATATCTCAAAATTGATACGATATTCCCTTACTATCATATCATGATTTCCTCGAAAAAAAGGTTGCTGCTCACAAGGAAGCTATTAGGCGAAGAGTTCCAAATGGTGAAGTTGAAGTCAGTTGTTTGTATGTTTTACCGACGCCTTCACCAGTCAGTTTAACGTTATGGAATATCCATTTCACAAAATATATCGGATATGTGCCTTATATCGTAACTACAATCCCGTTCCCTTTTCACGAATGGGACCTGCAGATAAATTGTTTTGGGTTTATACTCACATGAGTAATACGACGGGGGCCACATGTGAAGCAGCATATGTTCACCCTTCCGGAGCACCCGGGACCATCCTTATTTTTTTTTGTGGAGTTCATGTTGCGTTGTCTCTAGTTTTCTATGTTGTGTTTCGTGTACATTTGTTTATTTGTTTGTCTTTTACGCTTTTAGCCATGTCGAATGCCTCTCTGGTATCTGTCACTCTTCTTATAGTACATAAACAAGATATCCACTAACTGCAGATTATAAGTACTTTTGTCAATAATAACTAGTAATCTTAACTCGATGAAGATTAACTTATCGATTACTCGTTGGATTTACAGAGCGATACTAGAGTACTCGCTCGGTAGAACATTTACAAAATCATTTTTTTTTCTAGGACGTTGCGGTTTTGTCAAATTTGTTAGGTAACTGACAGTCCTGATGGTCCTGCTGATGAACACATATGCTCCGAAGGTACATAGTGACTTAAATTTTGTTCATATATCCTACATATACCTCTGTTTTAAGGAATTTTAAATGACAGTTATTACCAAAGGTATTTCAACTGATTAGGCGGAAATTTGCATAAGAACAGTCCATTCGCAGTTGTGTGATAAGGATGATTAACGTTATAATTATAATTACTTACATCTAGTCAACTATCATTGTCACCAAACAGATATTCAAAAGAAATGAGTGTACGATATGGGAGGAATAAAATAATGAATGATTTATAATATTTACATGTGTAAATGTAGGGTATTTTAAAGAATCGTCTATTGTATTCTTCTGTTTGAAATTGTGAGATTTATTCTAAACGTGATTTATAAAAAAAAATTATAAAAAATTAAATATTTAGACCCTTTTTTTTCTTTTTTATATAAAATTAGGATCAATTATATTTGCAACTTATCCCCCTGCACCCTCGCACCCCCGCACCCGCGCACTTCCGTCCCACCCCACATACACAAAAAATAAATGCATTTGGAATATTAATTAGAAAAGAAGTATTTCGAAACGTTATTAGACATATGCATATTGTGCAATTGAAGTTGCATAATTTTGCTTCATTTCCACAAAATTCAAAAATGTGACAAATTTTACATGCTGATAGACAATGCTATACAAGAAAATAAACGGCTGTGTCTCATTGTTCATTTTTGCGAATACACGTACAGTGTTTACATATTTCAAAACGGATCAATGACCATAACTGGACACTTCTTTGATGTGTTTATCCCAAAACACCTGTCTATAGATGGACTGGTCTTTGATAACCGAACTGGTTAAACTCCGCCGAGGCAAGTGAAATAAATCAAGTAATAAAAGCAAACACTCGGTTCGTTTTCTAATTGTATTTAATTGTGAATAATATATAATGTCCCAGGAGGTGCTCTCAATAAAAAATAATGTTGTTTAAATTTAAGAAAGCAACAACATTCTTACAGGAAATCGATTAGTCGAATATCATTTTATAATCGATACTCGGTACTACCAAGCGATACTCGAGTACTTGGGTACTCGTTGAAATTCATAATAAGTTCATATGTTTGAAACTGCAAGATGTTTATTTAGATTCTTTACTCAAATTCAATGCTGTTTAGAAATAACATTTCCAATATTTTGATGATGTCATTTCCCGTAGTTTGTCTGATGATGAAATTAACATTCAAATAAAGTCTCTGTTGAAGCCGTGATCAGTATAAGCACTTTGAATAACATTCTACGCTCAAAAGATTATATACATCACAATTTCATAGAAAAATCATCAATTGATGAAGCTCAGCATGTGTTGTTTTTTTTCGGTCAAAGTAAACTGATCTCGTTTTTTTTTTCAATTGATCAAAACACTTTTGTTTTAGCGACGACAACTAATTCAGGAAGCCAATAAAAGATTGCATTACGGGTACGTATTATCAAGTTCTATAATTCAGAATTATAAGGGGTATATCATTCACTAGGGTTATTGTTCGGTGTTTTTAAATTAAACGCGTTCTTGGTTATGGACACATTTCAATGAAGACATATGTCATTGTCTATATTTATTACCAACCGTAGACAAACAAGTAAAACCGTTGACCCTTAATATATGCAATGTACAGTAGCTATATTCATAATTTATATAGTATTCATGTTAACTACTGTTTATTACAAATTAATTAATCTACTTTTATGTTCATGTTTAAACATACTATATCCACGTGTTATTAAACATGTTGAAAATATGACACTGATCATCCCAGGGTTATTGACATTTAGAATGTTTGGTATTCATTATATTAAGTTGATGAAAATATTGTAGTTTACTTTACATTTGTTACAACGGTTAATTTTGCAGTTAAATGAAGTTTTATGTAGATGATATCATTCATTTTTCTGTTACTCATGCAGAGCTTTATAATGTTTACAACATTTTCTTCTTTTTTCAAGGATGAGATAAAAATTTAAAAAGTGTAAAATGAGAAACGACTAGCACCTGTATCCTTGCTAAAAGAAACATTCATACACACTTACTTGTAGAGCAATGGGGACAAAACATGCACTTAAACATGTTTTTTTTTTATTCAAATACTTAAATCTAATTCATTTTAAAGACTTTGTAGTTGGGTACTACGAGGATATGAGACAAAGTTTTAAATTTTATTTTCTTTTAAAAGACTTTCTCATTGACCATTTTTTCAATTTTCATTTTGTCCATTTTAATAATTTTTTTATAGGTAAGCACTCCATTATTCTTTACTCCTTATTGGTTTTGACTTTTCGCAAATGTTTGTCCTGTACCCTGTGTTATATTTTGGGATGTCGTTATGTTTTATTTTAAATATTATCCTTGTCAGAAACTGCTCCCATGGTCGGAGCAATAACATCGTCTTTAAAAATGGTTTTGATGCACTTTATTATAATAATGATATAGGGTTATTGCATAATATTGGGGAATATTGTCCCGAGTAGAATTTTTATATTGCACGAGCTTGCGAGTGCAATATATGCTCTACGAGGGACGATATTCCGCAATACTCATGCAATAACCCTTTTATTGTATAGCAATATAATACTTGAAAGTAAAAATTTGTTTAAACTAAGATTTTGTCGTTGATGACGTCATATATTTTGAAAGGGGAGATATAGAAACACTAATTATGATTGGGAAAACTAAAGAAGATAAAGTAACAGTAATAATGATTGGCAAAACTAGCGAAGATAAAGAAACAGTAATAATGATTGGCAAAACTAAACAAAATAGAGATACAGTAATAATGATTGGCAATACTAGCGAAGATAAAGAAACAGTAATTATGATTGGCAAAACTAAAGAAGATAGAGAAACAATAATACACGGCCGACACTCGGCTAACCGAGAGATTGGTCGGTTAATCTATATTGAGTATGCGGCTATATCGGCGGTTGGTCTGTTAATCGGGTTGGCTAAAGTCTGTTAATCAGGTGTTATCGAGAAAATCATTGAAAACTCAGCATGTTTCATTGTATAACCTTTTAAATACATTTGTATATGTTTATCATGAAAAATATTTATGTCTAACAAAACTATTCAATGTACTGAATCCAGTGGTGTAATTATTATTTTTCTAACTTCTATGTACGATCTATAAAATGAAAAGGCAAGTTACTCATCAATAAATTTATACACATTTTACACACACAAAATGTACACAAAATGACACTTGTGTTGAATTTACTTGCATGCAATATTTTGAACATCGAAAAAAGACAGGCATTATGTGTGTTAACCAAATTGATATCAATGTGTGAAAAATCTACACGAAAATCCGTATTTTGGTGACATAAATCAATCTTTTTTTAAAACCTGGTCTGTTAATGGGTCGGATGTATAAAACCCGGTCTGTTAATTGGTCTGTTAAGAGTTATGAATGACAATAAAAGTATAATTTTATTACTATATAGTGTGTTAATTTTGTAGGCTCAAGACGAGCGGCTAAAATATACGGAAACAACACTTGAGCAGTGTCCAGAACATAAAGTATATACGGAAACAAAACATGAGCAATGGAATATAAAATATACGGAAACAACACTTGAGCAGTGTCCAGAACATAAAGTATATACGGAAACAAAACATGAGCAATGGAATATAAAATATACGGAAACAAAACACATGAACAATTAACAATTTAGGCAATGGATATTGAAAATTGATAAAAGTGGTTTCAAAAAGTGTTAAATTAAAGTAAAATTAATTTTATCCGAGAATATATTCTGTGGATTATGTTTTATTGTCATGAATGACACCAATTTGTCATCTACATTGGTAACCAGTATATAAATCAGAGATTAACGTCGTAATGTAACTAAACATCAGTAAGTAAAATATATTGGGATGCCTAAATATAAAGAATAGAGAAAGAATAATTAGTAAGATAAATAAAATGTATAGAAAAGTAACATAACAATTTAAAGAATACAGAAATAATCAACACCCCAATCCGGACCCTCATGGTATACACGATAATCTGGATGGAGATACAGAATATAGATAAAAGATAAGGACAGTAGAGAGTGATGCATTGCTAAAAAAGAGAAAAAAAATAATTGTTTAAGAATAAAGACATGAAACCACCCTGGGTGTTGAAACAGTAACGGATTGCGATGTACTCATATTGGTAACCCGAATAATTCAGTCGTTATTTTCCGCTGATCTACGAAGGCTACATGTGTGGGTGAAAATCGGACACGGAAAGGGCTTGAATTATTCGAGTTATCATATTGGTAACAAATGCTTGAAGTTTACATGTGGACAACTGCAGTTCCCACTGCACATATGTAGAAAAGGAACTAAACGAAATAACATGAATTTAAACTTAATACAACCAAATGTAGCTGCATTCGCTCCTTTCCATTTACTTCTTTAGAATGATTTATAAACAACAGATGATTAAGTAATAGAAGAAAAGAACCAATTTGATGATGCTGACGAATTAGGGTTAAACGTCCAGTGACAAATATCATGTGCATATGAGAACGACAACACGTTATATGTACCCTGTGTTGTATTAGAAAGACACGTTCAGTCGGATTTAAGAACATGCCACTTTTTGCAGACACAAAAATTAAGACAGATTGAAATCGTTAATAATATATTCATGCATATTCCAGCGGCCAACCCAGATCACGCTATATTGAAGTGACACACTCTTCAATAAAATGCAAATTAAAGAAAGTCAAAATAAAAATGCGTTTACTGGAAGGATAGTGCTGCACCGTGTTATCATTTTTTTTACTCAAGAATCTCTCATTCTTAACTTTTTCAATGGGAAAATATAAAGGTAGCAAAACTATTTTCGTGGCTGAATAACTCTTAACTGACACAATTTCAATTGTCCAACCCATTAACAGACTTTAAAACCCATAATTTTCACTAAAACGTGGTATTACTCACGTTATATTACAATTATGAAATATTTACTAATGTCAATTTATATGCAAGAACCAAAGTAGTATTTTGTGTCTTTTAAATGATATCTAAAATTGTTTGTTTCGCCTTTTATTAAAAAAATTGCTATGCGTGTAGTTATAAATACTACATATTGCGCGACGCCTTTTACCTTTACTGAAAACTGCGCAGACTATGAAATGTTTTTAAAGGTGGAAAATGTTCTATGATAAATATCATTTTGTCAGACACTTTTCTTTTTTTGATTTGATTCTTATAATATGCAAAAAATCTGTATATTTGATAGAGTTTAACACTAAATTGTGCGTTTTACTCTTAACAGACGTATAGCCAACCCGATTAACAGACCAATCTCTCATATAGCCGCATACTCAATACAGATTAACCGACCAATCTCTCGGTTAGCCGAGTGTCGGCCGTGTAATAGTGATTGGCAAAACTAGATCAACCAAAACCTGATTTTAATCATAAATCATATTTTGATCTATTCGTTTTAACGATGTATATTTATCCCGATTAGCGACATATGTTCTAAATATATTTACATACAATGGTGTTCATGGTAGTCTAGGAACGCAGAAACTTGAACCTGTGGTAAGCCAAACCAAGCGATCCGATATTGTCACATTTTCTAGTTTATGGACTCGCGTTGACTAATAAAATTCTTAAGTCAGTAAACAAAACTCATTAAAATTGCCCGGTTAATTACCGTGTAGCCCAGGACCACGTTTCATCTACAAACAAACTCATCAGTGACGTTCGAACTATATAAGTTACAATGTCAAATAAAGTTAAACGTTACAAAGCATTCAGCATCAAACATTTCTAAAGGGTTTGCCAAAACTCCTTTCTGAAAAGACATCTATTCCTGGGGTAGAAAATCCTTAGTTTTTTTTCTAAATAGTTCGTTCAACCCATCTTGTTATAAAATGATTGATCTTATCGCAAAAACTTTTTGCACGAGAACACGACGAGAAGAACGCAACATTATGCGTTCATAAAATAGTATTAAACAGAACTATTAAAAAGAAAACAGTTCGTTCAACCCATCTTGTTATAAAATGATTGATCGTTTCGCAAAAACTCTTTGCACGAAAACAACACGTGAAGATCCCAACATAATGAGTTAATAAAATAGTATTAAACATAACTATAAAAAAAAGACATCTGATTTGAGATCAGATATCAGTAAACTAGTACAAAGGATTACGTAACCATCATACTGTAAGGAATACCATGTGGTATAGATGTATGTCTTTTCCTCCGTGACAACATAAAATAAAAACATTTGTTAATCAAAGTTTCATCCCTAAACTGTAATTTTTCGGACCATAAATTTAATTAAACAAACGGATGGATGTTTCCGATGAAACCAATTAACAAATGATGTGTTAGTTTGCATGCAGGTAGAAATTACCCTTCCTTGACATATTATTTTAGTGAAAAAGCAGACTTCAGTGAATCGTAATGAGAGAAAAAATATTTTTTTGGCATGAAAATACGGATATTGTTGAGTTTTGATGCAATTAAATTATGGAACTTATTGTGAAGTTAGGAATAGATCTCCCCCATACAAAGCTTTATTTCGTTATATGGATTTAGCTGAATTTATATCTTTTTTGTTGATCCTTCGACTTTTGTCGAAAAAGCGAGACATAGCGATCCTATATTCCGTCGGCGGAGGCGGCGGCCACAAATATTCACTCTGTGGTTGGAGCTTTTGACATTTAAATACCTTTCTTAAATTATCCTGGATTTCATGCTTTTATAGAAAAACTGTAAAGTTCCTAAAACATTTATTAGGTGTGGAACCCTTCATATTTTTTAATTTGATCAGCTATTCAGGGTCCATATTTGGGTTTCGATTTGCATGTATTTTGACCTTGGGCAAAAATAAAGAGATATAGATTGTCGAAATGCGCAATAAAATCAAAATTCAAATTTACGAAAAAAGTTTAAATCTACTCAAGCATACGAATTGCTGCCCTTTAAGTTGATTTTGATTGCAACGAATTCCGCGATTAAATGAAGTGACAGCTTTCGTTTATTAATGCATGAATGTAATTTACATTCTCTGCAATGTCATGAATGTGAAATGAAATTACATTGAACAGCTTGTACCTTCCAGTCCTATCATAGAAGGTCAAAATTAGGAACATTTGATGAATATTTTCAAATGGACTTTCTCAGTGGACAATGCAATTTTCAAATCAAACATATTTTTAAAAATGCATAGGCCAGTTTGTATAGGTAGTTTTGTGAACTTCACAGAGGGTATCAAAAGGGTTATTTTCCTTCAAAATCTTTGCAGTTTTTATTTCACATGTATCGTTCATCATTCACCGTGTTTCGTGCAAATTGGGGTAACAGCAACGTACATGCCTTGTATTTAATTATTTTAATGTAAAATGACATTTTTTCCCGTCTGGTCGACCACAAACCCTGGTTTACGGTTCTCTTCAATACTTTTCTAAAAAAAGAAAAGCATCAGATTATCTTTGACTTAGAAAAAACCTTCAAATAAATATCTGTTCACAAATTTTATAGGAATCATTAATAGTTAATGTTTTGTAATTAAAAAATGTTTTTTACAAAACCTGCTGGCAAATATCATTTAGAATTATTAAACTAATTGAAAGTGAATCAAAACAAATGAATGGAAAGATGACAATTGACCTGCAAAACAAATGTTGTTTATTTTATTTTGAAAAATGCTATGTTTACCCGTAGAAATATTTGTTTTAATCTAAATGGCTAACTTTAATTAAACATGTATTATCAATATCCAATTAGTTTCAATGCCTGACACTGTTATGTTATTGAATAACGTGTTGTTTTGTGTGTATCTAATCATTTTTTATCAATTAAGCCTCGCCGCGTTGTTTACATTAAAACCAAACTAAAGTATTGGAAACGGAAATAAAAAGTGTGTTATACAATGGTTTTTACTTTTTTATTTTAATTTATCATGTTGATTAAGTGCGCACGGAAGTATAAATTGGTCTTTCAAAATGCTTATAGCATTAGTAACATGTTCAAGTTGTACAAGCAATGTTTCCTAATCTATACTCCCTTTAAAGCTATGCATTAACTTTGTACTTGTCTAGGTTCAAATGTAAATGTCCTGTTGGTACAACAGAACTCTTGTGAGAGGGACGTAAAGGGGGTGTCCGCACGGAAGAACGAGAAATAAAATTGCCATTTCACGATGAACGAACAATTAAAAATTTCTTGCACATTGATCTTTTTACCGATTTCACAAAACACGGTGAAAAACGAACCCTTTTCACGGCTGCACATGAAATAAAAATGGCAAAACATGTTGCACGAAAATAACCCTTTATCACCCTCTTGTATTTATATATATATAGAACGTTTACAGGAATAAACTTATCTAAAAAGAATCTTTCTAAACAAAGTAGTATGAATAAGAGGCTTCAACTGCAAGATTTATCTTGCTTTGATGATCGGTTTTTCTGTTTATAGTGAATATAGTTATCAAAGGTACCAGGATTATAATACATATATTGATATGTGTTTTCGAGATACTGTTGGTATTTTTACAAGAAGAATACAAAAATTGACCTAAATCATTTTACAGGAGACATGACTTCTGTTAGGAGTCAATTGAAAAATTCACCCATGCATATTGATTTACTGTCTCTCTCTATTTATTATAGTTTCTGAACACAAAAATGAAAAAAAAAAAAACATCTTTGAATTGCAATTATTCCTTTAAAGGGTCAATTGAATTCCATCTGTTATGGTTTATCTAAAAATAATATCGTCTTCACAAGGTTAATAACTCCTATGCGGCAATTATATGACAATTTCGGCCATGTTTAATATAGTCTGTATCTTTAATGATATATACAAAAAATGGTAAAATTCAGCACAGACAACAACTCTTACAAAATGTCAATTTGCGATTTATGTCATGTTTTAATGATTGTTCTGGTCACTTTTGTTGTTTAAATTTCTTTCTCGGATACTTCGTGAAACACTGATTGAAGGTTATTATGTCTTTCTAAATAATTACGTTAATAATCACCAATTAAATAATAAAATTGAGAATGGAAAGGGGGAATGTGCCAAAGCGACAACAACCCGACAATAATGACTGCATTTAATTGAATGGAAATATTAAAGACAGGTCGCTGTTTAAACAACAACCAATCTGATCGTTGTGTAAGTTGTAAGTGTAAGTTAAGTTTTGTAAGAAAATTGCCTGCAATTCTTTCAATATAAGACTGCTAATTCCTAGGTAACTAACGTGACTAACAAAACGAAAACCACTTATTTTGATTTCATGAACTGTAATCCATATCAAATGCATTATACGTTAGTCATCCATTCGTCGTACATATTTGAATTATGGTACCTTGCTTCTATGGAGTATTATTACCGTATACAACATTAAAAAGTATGATCACATAAAAAACTCCGAAGAAATGTCAAAATTAAATGCTCAAACTCATCAAACGAATGGATAACAACTGATAATTGGTACATGCCTTTTCCTTAGTAAAAAATGGCGGAGCAAACCTGGTGTTATAGCTAGATAAACTCTCATTTGTATAGCAATCGCATATACTTTGAATTGACAAAAGATGTATGAACAAAACAAACAGACATAAAACCACCATCAAAAAAGGCATATAGTCTACTCACATTAGCAAAAATGTAAGACTAGAATTGAAAACTTACAATGATAGCACAATGTCACAATAAGTAACTTATTTTAAATGTCAATATCAAAACCTTATTGTGTCTTACTCAACGGTATGTATTTCTTAATTGAATTTTACATACATTGTATCTGATATCAATATCCAAACGTGGCTGAGTTTAGGCAATTGTTTTATATTTATAAACAACAGTCTTCATTAAAAAAAAAATCACCACTCTGTAATTCCAGAATATGTATTTCATGGAAATAAACTTTATTTTAAACACTGCAAAAAATATTATTTCAGATTTTGATGAAATGCGTTCATATGCAGATATATCTCGCCTCTCAATGTTATATAATAATTCGATGCCATGTGTTGGGCAACAATGACAAGCTGAGTTGAATTTTCAAAATGAGTGTTTTCAACAGTCCACAGGTAGACATGGAATCCAACCATGATACATCATTCTGATCGACTTCAATCAGTCTGCGTTCACTCCAACACACAGTTGGGAGATACTGGGAAGTTATCTATACCGACTTTAAAAGAGTCTGCTTTAACTCGGCAGCAAATCGAACGGTCTAACTCTCGTATTCGAATCTAGGACTCTACCACGATAATACCGAAGCTAGTTTGATATTACTTACTGATAAAATGTCATTAAGAATCACTATGACATATTACTTCCTGATGAAATATCATTAAGGATCACGATGACACGTTAATGTGTGTCAATTAAATAAAACATATCACAAAATCTGTAATTATATCAACAATATAGCTGATTAAAAGGTAACATTGCGGTGTTTACAGTACCAACACTATCACTCTCATCATTATGACCTAATATGATACGGTACGGGTGTTTTCATTGTTATAAATGTGTCTAGGTGTTAGCATTTTTGACTACGATCTGCATTTATTTACAATTTTTCATTATATTTTAATTAAGTGTTAGTTTATTGCTGCGATCTAAATGATACTGCAGATAATGTCAATTTCCGTTTCATTATGAGCAAAAAATTGTGACTCTACGTTTTGTAACAAATGTTACACATTATAACTAATCTATCTTCCATGAAAAAAGGTTAGATAACAATCCGCATTTACACTGATTTATGGTAACCGTTACAGAGTTTTGGTTACAGAGTGTAATCAAGTTGTTGTGTATTACATGTATTAAGACATTTGTCGGTCAGGTTGTAAAATATCATGTATTGCATATTTAAAGCATTTGATTGTTGTAAGCATAATTTGACATGAACGAATAAAGAGGGGGGGGGGGGGTAATGTTCCGATGTTTTTATTTGTATCAAAGGTTTTAAATATTCCGTAAAAAAAAGTACATGTTAGATTTTTATGACGGGATCCTCTAGTATAACAGAAACTACAGTACTGTCACTTCGTTTCAATATTTGGATTTTATTCGGATGTATAAATGGCATGCACGGTACAAATTTGTCTTCACTCGATGCGTCTTTTGACTATATATGTCTCTTCACTGTTGCTTGGGGACAACATCTTTCAAAAACCAAAACTTATTAACAACACGAAGAGCGTATAAACTAAAATTGATAAAAAGTATAGCCAAATGCGGGACAGAAATCAGAGAGGGGCGAAAGAAACCAGAGGAACAGTCAAACTAATAAATCTAAAATAAACTGACAACGTCATGGCTAAAAACGAAAAAGACAAACAATAGTAAACAAGAAACAAAATAGAAAATCAAAGACTGAGCAACACAAACCCCACCAAAAACTTGGGGTGATCTCAGGTGATCCGGAAGGGTAAGCAGATCCTGCTCCACATGCGGCACCCGTCGTGTTCCTCGTGTTATTACAAATCCGATAAATAGTCGAATTCGGTAGGTCACATTCATGAAAAGGAAAGGAAATTGTAGTTGCGACGTAGGAAACATATATCCGATATAATCTGTGAAACGGTTATTCCATAACGGTTAACCAACTCGTGATGGCGTCCGTAAAATTTACGAAGGGATGATTTCAACTTCATCATTTAGAACTCTTGGTTAAATAGCTCCCTTGTGAGTAGCAACCCTATATCAAGAAAATCATAATAGGAAATACAAGCACGGGAACATCGTATCAATTTGGAGATATATATACTCCGTATACAGGCGCTGTTGAATTGTTGCTAATTGGAAATTGAAAGTTCACAATTGGGAAGCTGACATCATCTTGTAAGTCAGAGCTGTGCATGAGGAAGATATGTGCTTGAATTTATAATAATATAACAGTCAATCAAAAATACAACGCTATATAGATATAAGAAGATGTGGTATGAGTTCCAATGAAACAACTCTTTATCCAAGTCACAATCTATAAAAGTTAGCCATTATAGGTCAAAGTACGGTTTTCAACACTGAGTCTTGGCTCACAACGAACAACAAGCTTTAAATATCCCCAAAAAATACTAGACTTTTTAGTGTATAACCATTCAAACGGGCAAACCAATGTTCGATGTATGTTTTAACGACGGAATACACTTGTAGAAAAGAAGTTGTTGTAACTTTGCAGAGCATCGAAGTTTTAAAGCCAGATTTCGAAGTTCTACGTGAATGTTGATACTGGTAAGTGGTTGAAATCTGTGTGTGTAGTTTTGTTGAAATTCAAATGACATTATTTTGTGTGTCGTAATATAGAGAATGAAAATGTGGAATATGCCAAGTAGACAACAAACCGACCAAAGGGCAGAAAACAGCCATGCACCAATGTGTCTTCAACACAGAGCGAAAATCTCTCACCCGGAGGCGGACTTAAGCTGACCCTAACACTAAATATGAAACTGGACGTCACACTAAACCTTGAAAGGAAGCTCGCTTGTCAGGTTTTGGAATTTTGGTCAAATTTTCGGAATCCTATGGTTTTATCCATTTGAATGCCTAAACAAATTTTGCCCGGTGACCCCCATTTTTCTTTTTATTATTCTTTTACATGAAAAATGTATAATGATAAGCTGTCTGTTAAAGTCTTATAAGATTTTAATTATTTTTTAATAGTTTTGGCGGACTTAAACTTGTCAATGATAAAGCTATGAAAAGTCAAGAGAGAACATTTTCCCGCCAAACAGTTGGCTTTAATATACGCGATGGCTATTTTTGTAATGGCGGGAACCCGATTGATATGAATGAACCTTCACCTTTGGCATGAAACTGACAATCCACGTCAATTTAAGATTGGAGTCAAGCTACATTTGAAAATGTCTGTACCAATAGGCTATTTGCCAATTCCCGTAATTGACCCTGTACTTAGAGATCCCTAAAAATGGTGTCTCCCTTAGGGAGCTACCATTTGATTTTTATGGGGGGGGGGGGGGGGGGGGGCTAGGATGAAATTTGAAAAAAATAGGCAGGACAGAAGTTTTGAGTAAAAAAAAGGCAGGATGAGACGCTTGCAAAAAAAAAAGTCAGGATGACAATTTAGGTACAAAAAAGTCAGGATAAACTAAAAAAACAAGGCAGGACCGAACAGAGTGAAATATAAAAAGGCAGGACAGATATTACAGCTAAAAAAAATGCAGGACAAAATTTTTCATCCTAGCCCCCCCCCCCCCCCCCCTCATAACAATCAAACGGTAGCTCCCTTATGAGGGACATTAATTTTTATTTACAATGGAGAGCTAGCAGAAAGAGCAAATCTATATGTGCGTAATGTGAGTAATTCATAAGGTTTTTAAATATTTTAATAATTTGAAAAAAATAGGCAGGACAGAAGTTTTGAGTAAAAAAAGGCAGGATGAGACGCTTGCAAAAAAAAAGTCAGGATGACAATTTAGGTACAAAAAAGTCAGGATAAACTAAAAAAACAAGGCAGGACCGAACAGAGTGAAATATAAAAAGGCAGGACAGATATTACAGCTAAAAAAAATGCAGGACAAAATTTTTCATCCTAGCCCCCCCCTCATAACAATCAAACGGTAGCTCACTTATGAGGGACATTAATTTTTATTTACAATGGAGAGCTAGCAGAAAGAGCAAATCTATATGTGCGTAATGTGAGTAATTCATAAGGTTTTTAAATATTTTAATAACATTAATTTGTTGTTTAACTTAATACTATTGACATCAGAAATAATTTTTCGTGAAAAATTAGTTAAACCGCCGATACATCACTTTCATATTCATCATGTTTTGCATTGATTGGCTAAAGCCAATTTTATCCGGTATGGAACCGGTCTACGATTGACAAAGGGAAGTAATTTGCTTAAAAAGTGTGTAATAACAGAATCAAATCGGTAATTGTCAAATGGACTATTCAGGAATATGACAGTTCTTGTCTATTCGTTTTTGATATGTTTTGTCATTTGATTTTGACATGTGATTAGGGACTTTTCGATTTGATTTTCCTTTGAGTTCAGTATTTTTGTGATTTTACTTTTTTCCACGTGTAGGGTTCGAATTCATAAGTTTATTACATGAATTAATTGACCACTTAGTCGTCAATCCTCTCGATCCCATCTCCCCGTGTTTAACAAAAGAGGGACGAAAGATACCAAAGGGACAGTCAAACTCATAAATCTAAAACAAACTGACAACGCCATGGCTAAAAATGAAAAAGACAAACAGAAAAACAATAGTACACATGACACAACATAGAAAACTAAAGAATAAACAACAAGTTAGTGACGGTATGATTAACCAACTATTTTCAAATAAAATGTTTTTGGTTAGGACTTTAGTAAACAAAGTCTGGTCGTGTAAAACAAAATAAGTAATATATTGGATTAACAAGTTAACAGAACGCATTCAGTGCAATTAAAAAAAGACAAACCATTGCGTTTATTTCAGGTAGACATCATCAAATAATGGCATTTGATTTGTTGAGTGTGTGTCACATGATATCTTGCATTGTAATATAAGGTTTAATCGGGTCATAATGTGTGTTGTTTCCTCAGCAGCTTCTCTTTTTCTAACATTCTTTGAACAGCAGGATTTCTATCCTGTTGAAGCTGCCCTCTCAGTATAACATTTTCTTTAGAAACTCTTGAAATAGATTCTTTCAACTTGAGATTTTCTACATAGATTTCATCGTAGTTTTTACCCTGATATCTGAAATATAATTATAAGTAGAACTTAAATCTTGAAGGTACCTATTTAAAAACACAGACAGGGCAAAATATAATTCCCTGTAAGCGAGAAATAAACAGAAACATTTATCTTTTTTAAATATTGCTGTGAAATCTATAAAATGAGCAATACTTTTGTATCTCTTATGCTCAAATTCTGAATCCATATGAGATCTGATAAAATTGTATCCTGAGCAGACGATAAAATCACAAATTACAGAAGCAAAAATAGTAATATAAAAAACTGCATGACCATGGTCCCTACTTTAAACGTAAAACATCCGTTGTCTTTCGTATAGCATTCTAAAAAAAATTAAACAGATTCATTTGCGATGAGTCATTTCTGAATCTAATGTACATAGAAACGTAAACAAAAGTAATGAAAATACCCTGAAACGGCGAACTTGACAATCATTTTTTCAGTTTTATAAGTATTGTATTTCATACCCTTCAAGCTCTTTTGACAACTTTCAGTTTTCTTCGGTTGACTTTGATAACAATCTCTGCATCAGTTCTTTCTCTTTTGCTTGTAAAATTTTCTTTAAATATTGCGCTTGATGGCTGCTAAAGGCAGAATATAGTCGGGTACGATCGGATGTCTTCGGTCTATCGAAACTAAAGTATGTTGATCATTCTTTGGCTGAGCCGATTGGTTTTGGCGATGTCTATACAGCGCGACCTGGTTTCGTTGTGTCGAATGTTCTACTGATGTGAGACGGGTTTCGCAGTGTAACCTGTAAAACGAAATTACAATTTAATTAAAACAATTTTGCGTTTTACGCGGTTTAGTTTAAGAGCTTAGATATATCTCACCAGAGATACTCTAGTTCAGCATTTATAAATTGAAGGATGTATATGCTAAAGAATACTTTTGTTTCTATTCGTCGGGCAGGTTGTAATCTCTTTGACATATTTCACGTTTCCATTCTTTAATCTATGTGTCAAGCTATGTGACCAAAGGAACATTAAAAAGTAGTCAAATCTATCACAGCCTTCTAGGGGTTGCAGTATCTTTGCGCCATTTGGTATTTGGTAGAATTATATTATTTGCGCAAAAGTGTATTCTTCAGCGGCATCAATTGCACCAGAACACGGAATTACGTTGCGATAAATTAACTGTACGTACATATAATTCTATCATACATAATAATTCTTAACGTTTACAAGAAGAAAAAATTATTGAATAATGAGGACTCCTATTACTTAAAGACCAGATTAGGTGTTGCTTGTGTTTTACTTTGTTTGGACATGTAGGTGTAATATTCCTAATCCAGGAGTTTCAAAATTGTACAAGAGAAGTGGCAGAATTATATGTGAGGAGATCTCGACTGAAAGAATACGTGTGTCTTTAACTTCAAATTTCAATAAACTTATATTGCCAGGCTGTTATGTTTTATCTTATTACTCGTAATATGTGCTTTGAAACGGCGTAAACTCCGACTGTTTAAACTACTAGTGCCAGTTCAAAACCAAGATAAGTGAGTAGAAATTACTTGTTTTTTTTTATTTTAGTTTTTAAGTTGGTGGGATTGTTTCTTTATTTTTATACAATGGTACTTAGAATTAAAAAATAAAACGTGACCCAAACGTAGTTCTTTTCTTGGCGCAATTGTGTCGGGGCGGTAAAGGATGTATTTTTGGCGCAAACGTATTTTGACCTCCAATTTAACTCGCCTGAGGAGTTTGATCTTGGGTTTCGAACTCTCCTAAACATTTTCTATATTGTATACTTGTGAATTAAAGAAAATTTATCTGTAAAAAGTAACTTTGAACAGAAAGTAGAAAATATCTGTACCAAGCTATAGAAGCCAACTTTGCATAGTATTGCTAACAGACAGCAGTTCTACTTTGTTTTGTCGACAAACACAGCTTAAGATTCGCCAACCCCTGTCCAAGAGATCATTTTGACACATTAAATTTAAAATATATATGAGGAATTTATGTGGTGTCTACCTGAAGATATACATGATATACTAGCGAGGAGGTGATATACATGATATACTAGCAATAATAAGATATGCATGATATACTAGCAAGGAGAAGATATACAAGATATACTAGCGAGGAGAAGTTATACATAATATAATAGCGAGGTGAAGTTATACATGATATCCTAGTGAAGTGAAAATATACATGATATACTAGCGAGGAGAAGATATACATGATATACTAGCGAGGAGAAGATATACATGATATAGTAGCGAGGAGGTGATATATATGATGTACTAGCGAGGAGAAGATATACTTCATATACGAGCGTGGAGGAGATAAACATGATATACTAGCGAGGAGAAGATCTACATGATATACTAGCGAGGAGAAGATATACTTGATATACTAGCGAGGAGAAGATATACATGATATACTAGCGAGAAGAAGATACACATGATATACTAGCGAGGTGAAGATATACATGATATACTAGCGAGGAGAAGATATACATGATATACTAGCGAGGAGAAGATATACATGATATACTAACGAGGAGGTGATAAACATGATATACTAGCGAGGAGAAGATATACATGATATACTAGCGAGGAGGAGATAAACATGATATACTAGCGAGGAGAAGATATACTTGGTATACTAGCGAGGAGGAGATAAACATGATATACTAGCGAGGAGAAGATCTACATGATATACTAGCGAGGAGAATATATACTTGATATACTAGCGAGCAGAAGATTTACATGATATACTAGCGAGGAGAAGATATACATGATATACTAACGAGGAGAAGATATACATGATATACTAGCGAGATATACATGTTTGCGCTTCACACTATTTTTCCCCATGCTTCACCATCTCATTAAACAGAGTTTTTTTTTCTATAAAAATGGGAATCGTAGATACACATTTATTGTTTTGGGTTACAAAAATTCATATTTTGTGAAGAACAACACTGAATCTACCAGGAAATATACTATAGATGATATTGTCAAAATGCTGTACTTTTGATCGACAATATATTTGTTGAGTTGGCGGGTTGATATTTCAACAGACAGATTTCTTAGCAGTAACAAACCCGCTGTCCCTTCGTACAAATGGTAAAGATAATTAAGCATCAAGTTCATTTATTAGATTTTAGTTTGGATCAAAGAAATTTACGCGATATATTTGGTTTATAGTTTGATTCAGAAGAAACTCCGACATAGCTAAATAAAACAGTTAATTAATGTATTACAACCACAATTTGATATTAATTAGTATTGTAATTTTTACTATTATTAAGTAATGTTATAGAAATCACACAAATCTAATCTTAAATTCCATCCAAATTCTTTCTTAATTTAGGGAATTCGTTTTAGGAAATCAAATGTGACGTCACTTTGTGAGTTGAACTGGCTTTAGTTAAAACGGCTGTGTATAAGTAATGTAGCCGTTTTTATTCTATAGCACCACTTCTGTTTGATCATGTTGTTCTATTATATAGTCATTTTATAAAATTTACTATTTGCAAAATTATGAACTATTCTAAATATAAAGGATGTTCTTTTCCAAGGCGAATAACCCTGCCCGTATTGATCACAACTTTTTCGAATTTTTGATTCCCAGTGCTCTTCAGTTTTGTTTTTGTTTTGGCTTTTACACTTTTTTCATCTGTGCTTCATTCGTTAGTCTTGTGTGGACGAAACGTACGTCTGGCGTATTCAATATTAAAACTGGTAATTTCTGTTGGCTTTTATTCGTGTGTTTCACTGTCTTATATTTTCTCCCATTTATTTGAATTATAGTCCCGTCATGTAATGTTGTCATTTTATTGTTATAATTAATATTGACATTAAAGCGGGAGGTTTATTATGCCATAAAACCAAGTTCAATCCACCACTTTTTTTTCTTAAAATACCCTGTACCAATTCAGGAAAATTACATTGTTAATTTTTTTTTTTGTTACATTTTAATGTTTGTGTTTCTGTTGTGTCGAAGTTCTCTTACATTTGATGCCTTTCTCTCAGTTTCAGTTTGTAACCCGGATTTGATTTTCTTTAACGATATGTGAATTTCGAACAGCGGTATACTACTGTTGTCTTCATTTGTTACACTCATCCGATGTAATACAACAATGTTAACGTTCCCAAGACGTTGCATAAAACACAATTGTGCATGCGTTGAAAAAGATATAGTTCCTTACATTTTATTTCTACTTCAATTTGAAAAAAAAACATTTACCAATGTAATCCAAAGAATATAGCTAGAAATCAAAGAATTCAACTGTTTATAGAAAATATAATGGATACCAGAGGGACAGTCAATCAATCTCATAAATCGAAAATAAACAGATAACGCCATGGATAAGAAAAAAAGTCATTGGTACAACAGACAGATAAATGTACATAAGACACACCATAGAAAACTAAGATGTAAGGTGCTTAAGAAGATTCAATTCAAGGACAAAAACTAACAGTAATACATGTAGCACCGCAAAAGGTGGGAGACTTTTGCTATAGAAAGGGTAAGTAGTTCCTAACATTCATGTATTACGCGCCTTAACCCTTTGCTTTAAGTAGTGTAAGTAGTTCCGGCATGCATGTTTAACGTGCCGTAACCCTTTGCTGTAAGTAGAGCAAAAAGTTCCTGACATGCAGTTATTACGCACCATAACCCTTTAGTGTAGGTAGAGTAAATAGTTCCTTGCATGAGGTTATTACGCGCCATAACTCTGTTATGTAGGTAAAGTAAATAGTTCCTGGTTTGCAGTTATCATGCGCCATAACCCTTTGTTGTAGGTAGAGTAAATAGCTCCTTGCATGCAGTTATTACGCGCCATAACTCTTTTATGTAGGTAAAGTAAATAGTTCCTGGTATGCATGTATTACCCGGCATAACCCTTTGCTGTAGGTAGAGTAAATAGTTCCTGGCATGCATGTTTTACGTGCAGTAACCCTTTGCTTTAGGTACAGTAAGTAGTTCCTTCCATGCATGCATTACGCAGCATAAACCTCTGCTGTAGGAAGAGTAAGTATTTCCTGACATGCATGTAACACGCGTCATAACCCTTTTATGTAGGTAAAGTAAATAGTTCCTGGCATGCATGTATCAACCGCCATAACCCTTTGCTGTAGGTTTGTCCCGTAGGCTAGATAGGAAGACGTGTCTTACATGCACGTATCACGCGTCATAACCCTTTGTTGAAGGTAGGATAAATAGTTCCTGACATGCATAAATTACGCGTCATAACCCTTTGCTATAGGTAGGGCAAGTATTTCCCGTCATGCATGTATCACGCGTCATAACTCTTTTCTGTAGCTTGGTATGCATGTAATATGAGCCATAACCCTTAGGTGTAGGTAGGGTAAGTAGTTTCTGGCATGCATGCATTACGCGCTATATATATATATATGCTGTATGTATTTCCGAAGAATAGAGAGGAGGACGTGTATGACATGCATGAAATACGCGCCATAACCCTGTGTTGTAAGTATATCCCGTAGACTAGACAGAATGACGTGTCTGACATGTATGTATTACGCGCCATTAACCTTTGTTGTATATATGTCCCATAGACTAGAGATGAGGACGTGTCTGACATGCATGTATTATTTGCCATAACCTTTTATTGTATTCAGGTAGGGTAAGTAGTTCCTAGCATGCATGTATTACGCGCCATAACTATGTGCTGTATTTTGTCCCGTAGTCTAGAGAGGAGGACGTGTCTGACATGAATGTATAACGCTCCATAACCCTTTGTTGTATGTATGTCCCGTAGTCTAGAGAGGAGGATGTGTCTGGTATGAATGTATTACACACTATTAACCCTTTGTTGTATGTATTTCCCGAAGAATAGAGAGGAGGACGTGTATGACATGCATGTATTACGCGCAATAACTCTTTGTTGTATGTATGTCCCGTAGTCTAGAGAGGAGGACGTGTCTATTATGCATGTATTTCACGCTTTAAATGCTTTGTTGTATGTTTTTCCAGAACAACTGAGAGAAAGACGTGTATTACATACATGTATTACGCGCCATGACCCTTTGTTTTATGAATGTCCCGTAGGCTTAAGATGAGGACGTGTCTGAAATGCATGTATTACGCGCCATAACCCTTTGGTGTATATATGTCCTGTAGTCTAGAGAGGAGGACGTGTCTGGTGTGCATGTATTACACGCAATAGCCCTTTGTTGTATGTATTTTCCGAAGAATAGAGAGGAGGACGTGTCTGACATGCATGTATTACGCGCCATAACCTTTTATTGTATGTATGTTCTGTAGGCTAAAGAGGAGGACGTGTCTGACATGTATATATTACGCGCTATAATCCTTTGTTGTATGTATGTCCAGACTAGGCTAAAGAGAAGGACGAGTCTGAGTTATATGATACAATTTTTTTTTTTCAGATGGGTGTTCCGATCCAGGATATGCTTATGATGAAAATAACAAGATATGTTTGTCCTTCCCTACTGACACGACCAACACTTACTATTGGGATGAGGCACAGCCTTACTGTGAAGCTAAAAATGAATCCTTTCTTATAATAGATATTGTCCCTAGACTCCGTGTATTATTGGGATGAAGCACAGCCTTACTCTGAAGCTAAAAATTCATGCTTTCTTATTATTGCTAGTGTCCCTAGACTTGATGTAGCTAGAAACATTATAGACATGAGGCCAAGTGAGTAAATTCATTAAGTATTTACCTGAAAATAAAATTTTCAAATATAAGTATAACAGACTCGTAGTCAGTTGTAAATGCACAATAGAAAACAATATTTATTTTTCCAGTTTCGGGATCAATGAGTCTGTTTTAAAGCAAGCCTCCCGAATTAAACTTAGCGGGCTTATGATTTGTAACGACAAACGTGCAGTGTCTTCTCCATACATTGTCGTAAATAAAGGCAACAGAAGTATAACGCTATTTGAAAGTCATAAATAGATTGCGGGAAAACAAATCCAGGTTACAATCTAAAACTGAGGGAAACACGTCAACTATAGGAGGATATACACGAAACAAAAGAAACACTATAATGCAACAAGAAACAAATTAATGATTTAACACACACAGACACGAACTATAAGATAACAACTGCCATCTTTCTGACATGGTACATGACAATTTTAAGAAAACAATTGTGGGTTTAACCTGGTGTTGTGCTTGTTTTGCGTTAGTCGTTGCAAATAAAAACCTTGGTATATGTAATGGGTTTCGAGAAGGTTGACATATTGATGACAAAACTGGTAAAAAAGATCAATGCAACAAACATAGATAAGTTATGCATTAATCTACTAAAACTTGTGATGCGTATCAAACATTTTGAGAACAAAGTCATTGTTAAACTAGGCATGATAAACTACGAAAAAAGAAAAAAAGAAAAACAACCTTGCAAATTCTTTTATAATACTTTCAGATATATTGATGATGTCCTATTACAAATAACCAAAATTTCCGCCAGTACTTATGTGATGTAACCATTTAGTAATATTTTAAACATTGTAATATGAGCCGAGAAATTTGGTTAACCATCAAATTAGGTTTAATCTACTATATTTCTTAATGTCCCTTACAAAGTCACGAACATTCAAATGTCTATAATTTATATGTTTGTTTTTGTTGCACTTTAGTGTTTTTGTTTTCCTGTTTGTTTTCTCTTATATTTGGTGTGTTTCTCCCGGTTTTACTTTTTAAATTTGTACAAATATCGTTTCTTCGACAATACTGTTAAGTTCTTACCAATGCTGAGACATCAACATGTAATCTGTAAAAGTTATATCAGGTTCATCTTTGTGAAAAGTAAAATAACAAAAAAAATCTGAAGTCATAGGAATATTCAAAACGAAAAGTTTTTAATCAATATGCAAATTAAACAGCCCAAACACATCGAACCAATAGACAACATATCTTTCATACTGCTGACTTTATACCGGCATTTTTTTATGTGGAAAATAGTGGATTTATCATTGCTTTATAGCTAGCTAAATCTCTCATTGATATGATAATCGCATCAAATTCCATTATAATGACAACGATGCGTGACCAACAAACAGACATAATAGGTAAAAATCTCAACAACAACAAAAAAAGAGCAGTCAACATCGTTTTATAATCTTTATCACTTTTTAAAACAACTCAATATGTGATGTGCGATTCATGTTGCTGTTATCCCATTTTTTTCCCAAATTGTGTCTTTGCTGATTTCGCAGCAGTGTTTGAGCTTTCAATTCAACAGTTATTTTCCTCTATGTTATTTTTCGCAAAATTGTGTCGATGCTGCTTTCCTACCAGTGCACGAGCTTTCTATTGATCAACAGTTACTCTCCTCTATGTGCGAAATCGCATGTTTACCTTTAATTGTTCACGTATTTGTGTAAAAATCTGTCTTGGAAATAAATTAAGTTCCTTTGATTACAATAATACCAGTTCTCAATAATTTTATATATTTTACCAGTTCTAAATATTTTTACATATTTTACAGTTCTCAATATTTTTATATATTTTACCAGCTCTCAACATTTTTATATATTACTAGAACACACCCGTGATATTGCGGGTCCGTGACTGAATTAAAGTATATAACAATGCGCAAGCCTTATTTTAGTATTAGTATTGTCATCTTATAAAGTCATTTCGATTAAAAGATACACAGTTTTCTCTGCTTTCAAATCTTTCTGTCTGAACCCGTCGAACTGGAACTTATCAATTATTGGTAATATTGATTATTTGGAAAACAAAAGGTCCTGGAATGGAGTATTTTTTAATCAAAAGCATTGTCCTATATTAGTTATAAATATAGTTGAATTATTTGATTCGCTGTTTTACGTCATGCCCCTTAACAAATTGAAAACTGTACCCATACGCCTTATTTTTAGTCACAGATTTTTAGTATTCGTATTGTTATTTTAGAAAGTCTTACTTATTAAAATACTACAATAGGTAGCAATTTGACTATTTAGTAGTGTCAATCCTGTGATTTATGACCCGTGTATATAGCATATTAATCCTGAATACACCGTTTGGTGGTGCGCCTGTCAGATGCGGAACGTACAGATAAGGTAATAGGTAACAGGTGAATATACTATTGGTATCGGTATCGGACTCGACCCGGAACTTCTTAATTATTGGCAATATTAATTACGTGGAAAACAAAAGGGCCTGGAGTGGTGTAATTTTTAATCTACACCTTTGTACTATATTAGTTATATATAAAGTTGAATTCTTTGATTCGTCGTTTTTACGTGATGACGGCTGACAAATTGGACCTCGTAATTTTAGTATTATAGATACCAGTTCTCAATAATTTTTTATATTTTATAAGTTCATAATATTTTTATATATTTGACCAGTTCTCAATATTTTTATATATTTGACCAGTTCTCAATATTTTTATATATTTTATCAGTTCTCAATATTTTTATATATTTCACCAGTTCGCCATATTTTTATCTAGTTTACCAGTTCTTAATATTTTTATATATTTTACCAGTAAACTGATTCACATTTGTTTGAATACCTTGAAGCTTTAAACAAATATTTTATTGACAACGATGTGCGAACAAGACAAACAGGCATAATAGGTAAGTATGTCAAAGGTTGGGGAACAGCAGTCAACATTGCATTATTATTACTATCAATCACTAAAAAACACATATGTTTGTAATAAATTTACTAATACCTAATTTTGTCTTTGAATAAATAACATCATACATGTAGTGCACACTGAATAACCAGCACCACATTTTTATGCTATTTTGAATACACAGAAAAAATTATTACAGTCATTCCGTATAATCTAATTCTTAATTCCATTTAAAACTTCAGTAAATCATGAAAAACGTTGTTGACTACAAGGTCACATGACAAAGTCATATTTAACAAAAAATGTCAGTCAATCAGAATACGCGTTACATCCAAAATAAAAGTATTATTGTATAAACCTCTTATATATACTAATAAGTAATTGAAAGAAATCATTATATTACAGGATATGATTTAAGGACTTATTCGATCGGTGGGAGGAGAGGTACGGATGGTGTATTTAGATGGATTGCTGAAACAGATATGCCGCCGACCAACACGTGGTACTGGTTCAAAGACCCAGCAAATGACCCAACCTGGGACTGTGTAGGGCTACACAAATGAGGATTTTATCTTAAATATTATGTACTTGATTACGATGTTCAAAATGAATTGTTTTTTTATGAAAAGTGTTTTCAATAATTTGCCATTTCAGAATGCTGTGTAGTGTTCGTAATTGTATTTGTTTGTCTAACTAACTCACCGACGCTAGTTTTATGTTTCAGGTTGTAATCGAACTGTACGGAACATTGATGTATAAATTTCTGACACAAGTGTCACGTCTCATGGTGAAATCGTAGAACGTTGTTGGTTTATAACGATAGCTGAAATTTAAAGATATCAGACAGACATTTTAATTTGAAAAGTGAGATTTATTCACTGTCACGTGGGTATATCAGTATAACATTTTTAATAATAAGTATAAATTGTCGTTGAGATGACCAATGCCAGTCTGTTTATCGCTAGTTTACGTATGGCGACGTTGTTAATTTCATTAGCGTCGGGCACGTCCGCCCTTAGTTTTTAAGTTATAATTTTTCATATCACTCTACTGTGCGATGTAAGGAAATTATCAGTCAGTAAGATCAAAAGAATATTTTGTAAACTACATGTAGCGACAATATCTAATCTAAGTCAAGTTATGCAGGATTTTTTTCAAAAAAATAATAAACCTTATATTCATGGATAACCGTCCTTTTTTGAAGCTGCAAGTAGTGTTAATTGTCATAGTTCTGTTAATGTGTCTGAGGTTTTGATTTTGCCTTTTCATTAGGAACTTTCCTATTTATATTTTCATCGGAGTATGATTTTTTTATTTTACTTTTTGCAGAGATTGTTCATGAAATAATAGTGGGAAATATTATGGACATAATTGTGCAAATCGTGATACAAGCATGAAATTTGGTATAAAGGTTGACTAAATGAAATTAAAAAAAAATCCGCTGCTGACCAGAAAAAAAAAATCATTTTTTCAAGATGGCCACCACATATTTCGGAAATGGCGTCATTACAAATTGACATTATTCGTTAATCCTTTAAAAGGTGTGTTATATGTAAAATCCAATGTTAGATTTGATAAAATGTAAATGACAGTTCCTAAATTACGACTAAACAATACATTAATGAAACTAAAGGGGACTTCCGGTTTCCAAATGCCCGCAAAAAAGTCATAAATTTCAATTTTTATACTTTCAAGCAACTTCACAAGGGATGTATAATTCAATGTAAAGTACGACGAAACAACACATAAATGAAGAAAAATAGTGACTTCCGGTTCCAAAATGGCTGCAAATGCGTAGAAAATATTTTTATAATTTCCATCAACTTAACAAGTGTTAACACTCTTTGCTAAGTTTAAATGGCGATTTTGGTTAGAAAGACAGGTTGCTTATTTTATTATTATCTGATAGTTGCCTTTACAACAACTCGTACAAGGAAGGCTAGAACGGTAGCATCTACAGTTACCAACACAGCTCGGTTTTCGGCTCCGCATTTCAAAGTTTTCTCACACGAGGATGCAACGGGAGTCAAAGAAGTCCATTTTGGTTTCCAACTGTCATTGATTCTTTCTTTCATCCAACCACAGTGTTCATGGCTTGGAACACGTACCTGTCGAGTACATGAATCAGGCTGAGACCAAGCAACTCCTCCTTGATATACTTCTCTTTTGATGTGCACTGGAAAAGAACCTCTTGTAGGCGGAATTGCATCACAATGCCGCTGCTTCCTGGCAAACAATTCACATACTTAAGTCTAAAAAAATATCCTTTACATCTGGAAAACCTTCCATTGTTAGCCAGGCTGACCTTTTGCCTTTTTCATGACAATTCGACAAAGTGCCACATCCACTAAATGCATGGACGAAAGGAAAAGCAGCAACACAAGTACTAAACGCATTTGATATGTCAAGTGCAGGAAGCCATCAGAAGTCGTTATTCCTTCCATAACCTATCCGCAATTTTTTCTACCTAATTTTTCGATTGCTGCAATTCTTGATATTATTACATCTGTGTCAGTACTACCTAAAATTACATTTTACAACACTTTTCATAATCATGCCGAACATGGACAAACATTCGTGTATCTACTTCTTCATGATTACAAGGGGATAGATAGCAAGTATCTTTGTTGAAATTGCAAAGAATATTTTCACCATGAGTAACATACACATTTGTATTAGTCTCTTAGTCTCTTAAAAAGCAATTTTGTCAGCAAGAAACTTAAACAATTTCGTTTTGTTGTCATCTTCACAGAGAAAACTACTCAATACCCTTGGTGTTCTACCAGAACCAACAGCTTTCCATCTGACACACGAATCTTGCCTTTGTCTTGTCACAGCCTTTAAATTATTCATTTAGTAAACATCAAATACAATGTCTACTTTTGAATACTTATCGATGCAAGATTTTACATAAGGCAGTATGACATCATTAGCATAATCATCACATATTTTTGCCCAAATTTGTGACCTGGAATCAACCATTGCTACCCTACCAACGATAAATGCGCCCGAATTCGGATCAGCAAATCGCAGGATGTTTCAAGTAAACGCATTTGCAGCGATTTAATACCACTATTTCAATTGACATCCTGAGATATAAAAAAAACGGAGGAGCAGTTTGGTTTCTATGGATAAAGAAATTTTCCAACTAAAACTGTCCACTGTGACAAGAAATGAAAAGTCTAGAAAAGATATCGCAATCACTTTTAAGGTTCTGGAGCTTTGTTTTTGACAAAGACGTTTCCAGTTTCATTTTGCGGCCAAAATAGGAAGTTGTTCTTTTTTATTTGGTTATAAAAGCAGGTTTTCCTTTGTTTTGCATTTGCTTCAAAAGATCTTCGTATTGTTTGTTACATATTACATATCTTACCTGTTTCCGAATCAACAATTTCCTAAATGAAGTATTTTTTTACACATCTGACACTCTTCTAGAAATGAATTTCCAAACTCGTTCATACTTGCAAAGCCTTTAAAGCTGTTTAAAGAAATCTGTTAGTGTTTTCGTAGAGTCTTCGTTATGTCGTTCGTCTGTTTTAGAATGCCCAAACCACTAGATCTTTCAAATTAATCTTCTAGTATACTGACTCCTAGTCCAGCTACCATCCATTTGTCTAAATGGGATCTTCGGTTAATCCTATGTCACCAATATCGCCCTTCACAATTGCATTATTCTGCTTTTGTGCGTGATCAATTGTGTAACAAGACAGAAATTTACTGCTCTAACGTACAGTGAAATTATCATTTTTAAATTCCATTGCCACCTGTGGGTCATGTTCGGAAAGGGAGATCATATCTCAGAGATGAGTCGGTAACGATCGAGCATAATTTACACGATTAAGACCTAAAACAATACACTATTATGCTTTATATGGACTGTCTAACTCATTACATGAGCATAATACCAAAATCAGAAGAAGTTCTTAATTCATAATTGAACGCCAGGAATTAAACTGTGGTCGAGATGACTCTATTTCCTTACACCAGTCTTTTAAATCATTGAACGTCACAGAGACATGACATAATTACTTATTCTGAAATTAACAATTTTAAGCAAAATACATGCAGTTGTCTGATGCGCCTGTCTAGTCCTAGGTACATTTGAACATACATAAAAAGAATCTGCCGTTTTTGGTGTTGCAATATTGGCTTCAGTAAGACAACATGTCTATCCCCTATCAAGCAATATATATAACAAGTCATTTCAATGTGCAATCCACCAAACATGACGATACACTTATATTTTCCTACAAATCAGGCCATTCCCACTGAATTTGCTTAGGCATTTCCAAAAGTGATTGATCTGCAGTTACATTTGATGTTTCTCTAGATTAACTACATTTTCGCCTTAACCATCGAATACCTAAGAATTGCCTGGTAGTTCATACAAATCGCTCTTGATATCTATAAATAGTCTGCACATGCGCTAAAGTGTGAAACACATGTGTATCATAACCTTGAAAAATGTTATTAAACCAATTCATAATATCATTAGAAATCCAAAAACACTAAATATAAAGTAAATAGTTCAAATGTTTTTGAAAGAATTTTGTTACATTTTCACGCATGCGCAAATACTGGATATGTCAAATATTCATTTTTAACAAATATGCGATGTAAGGAAGGTAGCCACCAAACCTGGTAATTGGTTTTTCCTAAAAGAAGTTCAAAGAAAAGTTTTCCAGAAAAATCAGTATTTTCAAACTAAAGTGTTAATTGTCATAGTTCTGTTAATGTGTCTGAGGTTTTGATTTTGCCTTTTCATTAGGCAATTGTTCCTTATTTTTTTTTGTTAAACAAATGAACTGTCTCGCCCATTAACCAAATTTGCAGATTTTAGATAAGAACTAAACGGACTGTGTACTGCAATGGTACAGTCCAAGATGGCGGTATACCATAAATCTACCTTAACTTTATAAGTATTCAAATATGATGATACACGCGAAATAAAGTATCCGCGAAAATAAGTTGGTTTACAGTATATGATAGTAGATAACGTTACAATCATATCTTTAGCTAGAACTATTTTTTGCGTAGTAAAGTTCACAACGTAACGACGACGTTTGGTTGCTTGAGACGATGATGACAACGCCGGTAAGTTTGACATGTTAATGTTATATAACCCTCCATAGATTGGTCCTCCAAATAGACAACTTAGACCCGTTGGCGCGCCCGCTAAATTTCCAAAAGAAACTTGATTTTCTAAGACCGCTGTTTTCTGTACATTTTGAAATTCGTTCTGCCCAACCGGGTTATTGTTAATTGTGACCGTTCTTGTAGTTTGTGACGATTGCATATTTTCACTTTTATCCGCCAAGATGGTCCTCGAAATTTCATGATGTTTCTTTGAATTTAGTTTGGAATAGGTGGAAATACTCTAGATGTTTTTGTGTCCAGAAAGAAATGAAAAGATAGTCATTAAAGGACAACTATTGAAGGTTCTGCACTTGAATAAATTAGATGTTCAGGTTTGATCTGTGTTCTTGTCATGTAAACATCATTCAGAAAGTCAACCCCTACATACAGGGCACATAGAAACTAGAAGCATCTGGTTGAGTGTGTTTTGTCGTTCGAGATTTGTCATATATTTTTTTTTTTGTAAATTGTTTTTAATATAAATAAGGCCATAATTTTTCAATTGAATCTTTGCATATTTTTTATGTCTGGACCATTTTTTAGATAATGGTAGGCTGTATGGTTTTGATTCTTCTCATCATTGGAGGCTGTACGATTGACTATATATAGATTCTTACATTGATACCAGTGAATTATGGAATTTATCCAATCGAGATAGTTAAATTATTGAATTTTAAAGTCGGAGCCTTGGATTGCTATCTCGTTGATATCATACCACATCACTTTATATATTTTTTTATCCTGCTAACGAACAACTATTGTACAAGTAATGGGTACACAGATAAATATTTGCAATATTTACAACATGTACAAATAAAGTTTTGTTTGTGTTGCCCGCTTCCAAAAGGACCATGTTGATCAAGCAAGTAATAGGGATATTTTTTGTGGGCAACAGTATATTTTGGAGTTCTCACGGTCCCCGTTTCATTTCAATTTATTTGTATTCAGAGGCAAACAATATCTGCACATGTATTTATACTTTGCTGCGAAACGATGGAAAAGTTTAACCATCCTTGTTTTTTGTCTGTTTTTATGGTATAAATAAATTTTATATTTACCAACAATGTACATGATGTACATGTGTGTTGCATATATTTCATGTATTTATGTTACTGAATTTTATTGTATATTGATGTGTAGAAATATTAACTAACTTCAATTTATTTTTAATACATATTAAAGAAATATTTCTTAGATAATAAAGAAAAAAGGGTTTTCCTTCCTTGTAGGTCATATTGTGCTGCGCATTTTATTTACATGCCAGTACATATGATTTGCTGTTTTGGAGCACTTGCTTTCATCAGAATTTTAACAAGCTCAACATTGTACATCAGAGAATTTGCAGTTCTAAGTACGATGTACATGCATTATATCGTATCATAGACATATATATTTAGTATTAACCTGTTTAATGTGATTATGCTCAAATCCTGCGTCGTCAAGTTTTTGTAGCATAAATCTTCTTGCAGAATGGTTTGTAAGGCGTCTATTGCCTGAGTCATTTTCACTTTCATCATTGTCATCGTCTTCTTTACTTTAAATTATCCCTATTATACATGTATGAACAAAACCAATTAAAAACTTTAAACAAATAAATGTTCTATACATGTAATTAAAATAGTTGTTTTATTCATTACCTTAACCTTTTTGTTGATATTTTTAACTGATTGTTTTTGAAATTAAAAATTTAACAGACTTTATATGATATCCTGCTTCTGTTTTGCTGAGAACAATTTTTTGCTTTTTAAAATGTGATAACTGTTTTATTAATATATAACAGTGCTTTAATCATGTTAATTTATTTAAATTTTATTTAACAGTCTGATACATGTAATAAATAAAATGAATATCTAAAGTCTAAAGTGTGCAGATATATCTCCAATTTCTCCCGACTGAAATAGCTTCTCGATATCCTCATCACAAAGTGTCTCTGCCTTTTTATGACCGTTTCCTGTTCCCATTTTTTTTAAGTTCCACTTGTTTTGCTGTCAGGACATCTTTGACTTTGGAAAACTCTGCACTATTACTAATTTGGTATCCATAGTTGTGGTGCCTTAAATATCTATCAAAACTACAGAGCATACCTTTTAGGGATGCTGGTTCATATTGGTTTCCATCATCTTTTCGTACGGATATGAGGAATTGACATAAAATTTGGTTTAACTCATGGGGTGGGATTGAATATATTTCTCTTGTTTCCAATTTTGTAACTAAGAATTTCTGAAATGATTGTATGTCACTTTGTGTTTTTCTAGCGATATTTTTATTTTCCTGGTATAGTACAAATGTGTCGATACTGTCTTCAGGAATGGTCACAAACTGTCTTTTTTTTTGGTTTTGGAAGACAGTTTAGGGAGGGTCAAATCTCTGTCGGATTCATGTCTAGGTTCAGCTAAATACATAAAATTACTATCACTGAACTCATCAGTGAGGCAAGGGTCTTTTGCTGGAGTCAGAGATGACATTTTCTGTTTAGTGTTAGTTTTTGTTATTATTTCTGGTTCAATGTTTGAACACTGTCTTCTAAAATATCAAAACGATATCTGGCCTCTGTGACAACTTTCCCAGAATCAAGTTTAATTTCCCAAAGTGGGAAATCAAAATTTATAGTTTTCTTAAAATTATCCCTTTAATCCCGCCTACAAGCTTTACTCTATCCCCGATATGCGGATCATTGTTGATTTCTGAAGCCATATTTGTTTTTATTATTGAAGCAGACGTTTTCGCGAGTTTGTTTATATGTTGCTATGTTGTTATCGAGAAATTTCGAGAAATCCGAACGGAAAAGTAGTCCCGGCGGGTTGCGACCTTTAGCTTAACCAATCATCTGCTGAGATCACCAGCAACCACACGTTGATTAAATTTTTTTCTACAACGGGTGCAGAAAGGTATCAATTCACGAAGAATTAGAGAAAAGGTTTTATCTATATTCTCAAACAGTGATTGTAAAAGACACATTTTTATAATTTCAACAAAAGACTCATCTAAGACGAAAAAGTCATAGAAAAAACTAAAATTTCTAAACTAAAATACACACTTTTGTCCATTTTCTCAGGTATAACATTTTCAGAAAAAAAAATTAAACACTTTTTCTTCATTACAAATTTTATTTATAACCTTTGGTAGTTGTTACATTATCATATGGTACAAAAATCTTTCCAAAAATTCAATTTGTGTTGGCCCTAGGTGACTCTTAAAATGTAGATATCGATGAAAAAGCTCCATATTATTTCCCTTTAGTGCAACAATGCCCTTTTAGGTGTCATACCACCAATTACTCCCTCAAATTTAGAACGTATGTGAAAGTAGGCCTACTCGGACAAAAAATAGTGCATTTGATGTCATTGTTTACTTAAACTAACCAACAAATTGGCAGAAATGAAACTTTTGGTAAAAGAGAAATATATTAAGACCATTTTGAGCTAAAATTTACATGTTTATGAGTTTGCATTCAAAATTGAGGATTAATGCACTCCATAGTATACTAATTTAAGATTTCCAGAAAACCATTTATTATTCCAAATGAAATTTTTATATCTTAAATTTTATTAACTGATGTTTAAACTGATGTTTAAATAAACACAGTTAAATGACCATGACTGCACTTTTGATCAATGTGCAGTACTTTACTGACACCAGATGAAAAAAAGGGGGGTCAATATTCCTTGACACTTCAATACCTTGTATTTTTTACTAAATTCATTGTTTAAATGAGAGGTTGGCATCATTAAATGGAACTTCTGTTTGTTTTTAAAATTGTCGTTTTATCTAAATTTTGTAAAAAAAAAAAATCGCGACAAAACGTCACGAAAGCCAAAAAAAAAAATTAAACGGATTTATATTTCCATAATGATTAAATATTGGTCCAATGAACGGAAAACTTTATCTTTAATTAGAAAAAAAAGTCTTGTATCGTTTCTTTTGTTGACTAGTATATATTAGCATTTCAACTAAATTCAGACTTCACTTTAAAAAAAAAGCCTTCTTTTATCGTTGAATCATACAGTTGAGGCTATTACTTTTTCGTCATTTCCCATTTCAAGGACAAAATTTCCCTTTATGTGTTGTATCGCCATTTAAATAACTTAAATTGAAGTAAGAGATTTATTTAATCTCTAACCGACATAACGAAATGTCTGTTCCAAGTCAGGAATATAACAGTTGCTATATAATCGTTTAATGTCTTTTTGTGCTTTAGATTTTGTGGGACATTCCTTTTTCAATTTTCTACAGAGTTCAGAATGTTTGTGATTTTACTTTTTACAACCGAGGAGATACTTTCAGCTTCCCTATTGTGAAATTTCTAGATAGCAACATTTCAACAACGTCTGCCTACGCAGTATATATTTTCAAGATGTTATGACATGCCGCAGCTTTTATTTCGTAGTCTGATTTCTTTGAAAGAGGGTTGCTGCTCACAAGAAAACTATTCAGTCCAATTGTGGTGCAATTGAAATCACGTCTTCTGTAATTTAACAGACAGACGCACGCATTTTTTGGTCTTTATGGTCTGTTTCATGGTGACAACGGATATTTTCCATTCGTCGGACCTACAATTGCGGCCCCCTTTTTTAATATATGACACATCAAATAAGACTGATCATCGGGTTAGAACTACCATGATCAAAATGACACAGCATGATAATGAGCAAGATCAGCTAACCCCTCAGAGGCACCTGCGATCACCCAAAGGTTGTGGTTGATATGAAAAAACGGAAGCTGTGGTATGATAGCCAATGAGATAACTCTCAACAAGATAACCAAATGACACAGAAATTAACAACTATTGGTCACCGTACGGCTCAACAATGAGCCAAGCCCATGATGCATAGTGAGCTATAAAATGCCCCGAAACGACACTGTAAAAGAATTCAAACGAGCAAACTAACGGTATAATTTGTGTATACAACATGAACGAAAAACAACAAATATAAAACACATTAACAAACGACAACCATTGAATTACAGATTCCGGACTTGGAAAAGGCGAATAGACACATACATAGAGAATGTGGTTGGGTAAAACATGTTAGCGTGATCCCAACCATGCCCCTAATCTGATACAGTGGTATAGCAGTACAACATAAGACCGAGCTATACAAATCAGTTGAAAAAGTCTTAACTCGTCAGATAGAAAAACAAACAAGTGGACGTGGACGCGTACTTGTACATTCTAACAACAAAAAAGGACACTAGGTACAGATATGAGAAGTTAACTGAACTAGCTAGTTCAAATACCCTAACAACTAATAAATAAATCATGCATCTAACACTAAAATATCAATCCGTACACATCCAATATCCAATGGATTTCGTGTAAAGACGTCATACACAGTCAGAAAAAAACATGAACTTGTGCAATGCCAAGATACTGTAGATCCATTAATGTGTATATGTATGTAACATACAAGAAATATTTAGTTAGCTTTCAATTTACTGTTAACAAAATCAAAATTTATACCAATATTCAATAATCTTATTTCAGTGTTAAATTGGTAACCTTTGAGTTTGTTTAAAGTATCGAGAAGTTTACCTGGATCGTTTCTAAATTGTCTGTCACGGTTAAAAACATTTCCGTAAAGATAAAATTTTGCTATCCCGTTATAAATAAGTTGGTATATATTTGTTTAGGGACCAGCTGAAGGACGCCTCCGGGTGCGGGAATGTCTCGCTACATTGATGACCTGTTGGTGACCGTCTGCTGTTGTTTTTTCTATGGTCGGGTTGTTGTCTCTTTGACACATTACCCATTTCCATTCTCAATTTTATGTCTTAAGGTACAACTAAACTTCAAAACCAAATCTTTATATATATAGACAAATTTAGTAAAGGTTTTATGTTTTTTTATGATAACGAAATCCCTGGGTTTGTTTTGATAAGTATGAGGTTGTGAGTTCGAACCCAGCTCGTGCTGGTTCACTCGACTCTAATGTCAATTGACTAGGACTGTCGAAGGTCGGTGGTTTTCTCCGTGCTCTCCGGCTTCCTTAACCAATAAAAATGGCCGCCATGAAGTAGTCTAAATGCAGTGGTTAAAAGTGGCGTTAAAACAACAAAAAGCAATCAATCAATAAATCAATCTTTTTTTTTTTGTTTAGCAGTAGCTTTGTCTGTTTATTTTCGACTTAATGTATCAATGGATTTTAGGCTTCTTTATTCTCTCCTTCAGCAAGAAAACAATCAGTGTAGACCACTAATTCGTTTAAGTAAACTTAGAAGCCATAAACGCAAAATTTGTATAGATCGTATTCAACAGCAAACTTGGGAAAAGACATACGGGAACTAGAACAAGACACAGTTTGACGATTTAAAGAAGAAAATATACATAAATTACAATTGTGTAGAGCTGAAGGACGCCTCCGGGTGCGGGAATTTCTTTTTGCATTGAAGACCTATTGGCGACCTTCTGCTGTTGTCTGTTCTATTGTCGAGTTGTTGTCTCTTTTACACATTCCCCATTTCCATTCTCAGTTTTATGTTTACAAAACTATTTACAGATAGTGTATGACCTAGGTGTGACTTTGAGAAGGCGAAATACATTCCTGTTTCTAAGCAATTAAGTGAGGTTGATTAAACAAAAGCACTTTAAATTCAAGAAACATACAAAAGCAAAACATTTTGAAATAGTTACAATAATTACAACTGTTGAGTGGTAAACCAATTTGGATCTTTAACGGTGATTTTGAATTTAACATCTCTTAAAGGCCTAACAAAAAGGTCAATTAGTTGACATTTATAAACGATAAATAGATATTTCAGTTGATTTTCCGAAATGTCCAGTTCGATTTATTTTATTGTTTACACAATTTGCCTGCTGTCAATTAAGATATGTTCATTATTTGTTCAGAATTTTCACTTGTTAATGTTGTTTAAAAACTACAAAACCAAGCTGGTTTTAGTTGAATAGTGCCTAATGTATCGTAGTAAATCAGATAGATCACTGATAAAAAGACTAGAGACGACTTATTAATGTACTGATTAGACTGTCAGGTGATGTAAACATGATTATTCCAGTTTTAGAAGAAATACATTTACAGTTTATTCTTTCTTGTGTGAGTCTTTCGGAATTTTGGTATTCTCTAACAATATTAAATTACACATTATTACATATAGTATCACTTGTCGCGTTTTGATCACATACACAAACAGAACTTTTAGGGGAAAAAAGGCATGTAACATTAAGTTAAGATTAAGTAAAATATACTTTATTCAACACAAATATTGGACATACTTATAGTCAATTATACTGAGTATTCCCTAAAGATTCTGAGATGTAATCATTTCGAACAAACAACAAAAAACATGGGTGGTAAGTCATAATAAAACGAACAAGGCACATACCCTCATACAGCTCCGGCTGTGAAATGTGCCTTCTATTTACCATTCATACCACCTTCTACTCGATTTGGTGGCATGTGATCGACCGATACATATTTATAACTGCCAGTGATAGAGTTTGAATTTTCTCTAAAAATTCTGGGATGTAATCATTTTGAACAAACAACAGAAAACATGGGTGTCAAGTCATAATAAGACGAACAAGGCAAATACCTTCATACAGCTCCGGCTGTGACATGTGCCTTCCTTTTACCATTGATACCACCTTTTTCTCGATTTTGTGGCATGTGATCGACAGATACATATTGATAACTTCCAGTGTTAGAGTTTGATTTTTCTGCAATATCATATAATGCTCTTGATGCCAGTAACCACAGCAATGAATTTGTTGAAAATCATTAAATCATGTACACATATCACTTGCTGACATTATGCGAGGGCACGTCAAATTGTGTTAAAATAACTGGTAAATATAACTTGCGTCCGTTCATCGTTGACCCACCTCCTTCTTGGTACTGTGTCATGTGATAGACACATACATATTTATAATATATAGTGTGAGAGTTTGAATTGGCTGTAAGTCTCCAGTAAAGTTCTTGATTCTAGAAAGTGTATTTTTTCTGGAATCATATACACAGATAACCTGCTGATATAATTAAAGACAAGGTCACACTGTGTAGCAATGTTGACTTTATTAATGTTGATAAAGATTATACAGCACTGATTGTATATACACAAGTAAGAACCGGTTTACCAGCCAAAAAGTCGTTTGTAAGCATAAATCTAATGTTTTACTAAATAACTGAAAATGATGATTTTACCGGTAAACATGGTAAATAAATGTACTAAACAAATTATGTTAGAGAGAACCGTAGGTTAGCCTTCTTCGTTAACATTCTATGAAAAACAAAACAACAAACACAGCGATTCCAAATAAAATTCAAAACAAAAAGATAAATAGTCAGTTATGAAATGACGTGATCAAAAGGTCAAACACATGAAATAAATTGAAAACAACTGTCATATTCCTAACTTTCTTTTTTTTTTCATAAAAAAGTAAAAAAAAATAAACTTTGTTTTATTTGTAAGAACCTTGATTTATGCATAATCAAATATTCATTATTTTTACAAAATAATCAAGTGTCTCCAGTGCATGATTCTCTCATATTTGAGAAAAGTATATTATACGGATGGTTGCTACGAACGTATGTGGCATGCAAATTTTAAAACTTGCGTGTTACAAATCATATATGTATAATGCGTGATAGCAAATAATAAAACTTCCGAAATCTTGAGGAGGCTTTTCCATGATACAGGTTATATTTTTCGTATATATGTTATGATGGTATGATACTCAACACCAAACATGAGGAATTATGCAGATATAATTTGTCAGTCAGCTTAATTTTGGTCTAGAGCTGGCATGTCAGTAACTCCTACATTATTGTAGTAATTCTTTGTTAATTTATGTTTGTGTAGACAGTTGCATATCAAAATTTTCTGTCGATATGCGACCTAATGGTTATCAATTTATAAAAGAGTAATTTTGGTATGTATAAAAAACAATTAGTTTACCTTTAATCAAAAAAGAAGATACCGACATGTAATTCGTCAAGTTTATATAAACTGTTTCTTCTTTCAATTTCAATAGGCATGTTCTACTATTTCCAGTCCCTCTGCATAATATGAACATCAGTGTATCTGCCTGGTGAACAGAAATTAATAGACACACCTGAAGAAAAAAAATCTAAATTATGATGGCAACATTGTCTTTTTCATCCGTTGTATAAATGGTTTGGTTTTAATACTATTATAAATACTCTGAGGCAGACTTATTTGAATATAATTCTACAATTGCATTCAAATATATCGTGAAGTCAAATAGGAAATAACGATCAATTTTGTTTGAAAGTGTACCGTCTTTGGTCGCTTAAAATTTATGTTAGAGCTCTATACATTTACAACAGTTACAGTCGTTAACGATGCTGATTTTTTTTACAAACTTATTCAGACCATGCAAATAAAATGTAAACTGAAAAATAAAAACAAGAACGTTTCATTCAGCAATTTCGTCATGAAACTGTTCGTCTTTGTTTGATGTGTTTTATTCAACGTCACGTCCTGCAGCTTAAAAAGTCGTTTGGATAATTTAGAATTTTAAATCAGCTCGACCCATTTACCATTATTCACATTTACAAACATAGCTAAACAAAATGAGGAGGGGAGGCAATTGTACAGAAAATCATATATAAACATAACCTTTTGATAATATCTCAACTTGTACGAAGTTGAACAAAATTATTTAGTGATATTGATAAACAAAGTATGGTATTACCCTTTTTATAACATTTTTGACCTAGTTTAATGATTTAGTAAATATGATACGGTCGTGAAACGACTCATCGTGATAAACAAATCCTCCTATTATATAACACTAAGTTCTTTGAAAATAAAATGTTTAGAATTCATTAAAAATCTGTGAAGTTTTTCCACATTTATTATATGGTTCTCTACTTTTCAAATCGACAGAAATAAGGGAATATAATATATTTAGCTACGCAAAGCCAGCTAATCATTCAGGAACACACTGATTAAATATTTTCCTATTTTGGAGAGGAGTCTTCAAGATATTTAACAGTAAATACTAAAATAGGTTGGGCATATTCACTGAGGACAAAAACTAAAGTGACACGACCTGTTACAGTGTTGTTATAAGTAGCTACAAGTCATTAACAAGTATTTACAAATTTTTTTAAAGTTTTATATAAATCAGGCAAAATTTGACTGGGTGGTAAACGGAAAGTATGTTCTGATCTACAACGGAGACTGTTGTGGGTCAAAGGATTTTTTTAATTGGTTTCCTTTTCGGAGCCTTGCCTTTATTTATAGTTGAGTAGAAATGTTAAAATGGGACTGATAATACTTCTTAAAAACAATTGAAAGTTTTTGATTTTGCTGCTTTAAAAACCTTTCCTTCACACGAAACACATTATATAATAATTCGTTAAGGTGGCACCCTACAGATATAGCAATTTTTTTTCCCATTGAATTTTTCTTAAAATTTGCATACATATACTATGCAATGGCCTCTATAAAAATCTGAGTTAAAAATAGTATGTCACCAGACTTGTTTCCATGGTAACGGCCAGCAAAGTTGGTACATTACGGGTATGCATAAATACATACCTGATGTAAAAAACCTGGATTTTTTTCAAGCTTTTGAAAGTATTTTGAAAGGTTTGTTCTTCATTTATTACAAAATTATTATTAAAAATGTAAATAAAACACAATAATGGCAGTTTTATTCATATTCATTAATTTCGGCTCCAATTTCATTAACACTGCTGCACACAAAAAACACAGGTTTTGTTAAAAATTTCTATTTTTCTGAAAATTCAAAAAAAATGGTCCAATGAATTTTTTTTTAAATTTGACAGATGATGGTCATAACAATGAGTTTTAAAAAAATATAATAAAAAATATGGGTCACCAGACTATTTTTTGACTGAAAAACGTTTTTGTGACCCCTAACGACACAGTGATCAACAGCTGTTATTTATATATCTTTCAAAATCAGTGTAAAAAGTGTGACACATGTTGTCATGTCCTTTGTTAACATACACAGAATAATACAGTTCAAAAAGACAATGAAATGAAAGCATTTTTGTGTCTCTACGAACAATGGTTACCATGGCAACAGGACAAGAAGTTGGAAAATTCAAGTTTTTGCATTGTTCTGATGTGCAAGAGTTACTACCTAACAGACAAAAAGAGATCACATATCATTATTTCAGAGCTACAACACATGGCTTCTATGTAAATGTAAACAAATTTATATTATGTTACACTATAATGTAGCTTTTATAAGCATTACTGTGGTCAAAAATAAGCAAAATAGATAAGTCAGAAGTTTGCCAAAATCTCCCTACTTTTTTTTTTTCAATTATCGATTCATAGACAACAGTTATGCAAGTAAATGGATTAAAAAAGTGTCAAGACTTTTTCACCCAGTCCTATATTAATGATTAAAGTTTGATGAAGCATAATGATAATACATTATATATTTTCAGTTGTCATAGTTACATAACCAAAAAAGATAAAATTATAACTTTTTCAAAGGTTTCTTTATTTTCAATGCCTCAATAATTGAGCAAACATAGAGACTGTTATATTTTAAAATATGTATATAGTTTACTCCTCTGATTCAGTCAAATACTGATTGATAGTCATAGCATAATTAGAGTTCACTTTGTTCTCATTCAAAATTGTCAATCCTTCCTTATTGAATACTACAGGTTGCTACCAGTCATATATATATATCATATTACTATTAATAGTACTAGCGAAAAATAAATGCCAGTTATTTTGCTCGCTTCATTTAAAATGTCACATCTTCACATATTATATCCCTGGAATAGGTTTGATTCACTGACAGCTGCTACCTGATTGATGTTACTCTTTCTTGAAGGACGTCTTACTTGAAAATCAAAATGTAAAAAGTGACCTATATATATATATATATATTATAAATAATATGAGGAGGATTTGCTGCATGTCACATTACAAGCACTAAAGCAAGCATTTACTTCAATTCCTATCAGGGTTCTCACTAAGGCGAGTCCATGAGTCCTGGACTCGTCAAAATCTGTCTGGACTCACCATTTTCAAAACTGGTGAGTCCACAGATGCATCAAGATTCAAATAGTTTGTATAAACTGAACACAGTTAAACACAAATATCATCATTTTATAGCAAAAGTTTAAAAGTGATCTGAATTTGATTTGATTTCATTGCTCTGTTAGGAAATGGAGACTAAAATATTACTTTATATTGCAATAAAATATTTTCTTCTTGCTGTTGGACTCATCATACCTAAAAATGATGAGTCCCTGGACTCGCCTTCAAAAATCCTTAGAGGGAACCCTGTTCCTATATCATATGTTGTTCCTTTTTTAACATTTGAACTACAATGTACGTGGGGCCTCTTTCTATTCTTTTTATTTCTATTCTTCTCTTTTAAATTCTGTGTTTTCTGGTTATCTCCTTGCCTCTCCAATTTCTTCTTCACTTTCCCAAACTTTCAGCGTAAATTTTCCTGTGGAACGTTCTGATGCTGCATTTACCTGAAAGTTTAATTTATTTATCATAAATGAAAAGGTGTAAAATATAATATTATAGTGCAAAATTAATCCAATCATGCATTAAAACATCAGTTTAAAAAGATTATATACCTGACTAACAAAGACACTCATAATGCGATATATAGCCAGGTTTTTGAAGTGATTGAAAATAGTTAGGTCACCTGATGGGTCTGCAATTTTATATTGCTTCTGCATATGATGTGTTTTTTTTTTATGTATAATAACAATTTGGAATGAAATATAAGTGACAATATAGGGAGCATTATAGTGTCCAATACAAAAGCCAATTCAAGGTATATATTTTATAGATGTGACCTTGACCATTTACCTTACACTGTAAATCAATACAGTTGAACTGTTCTATTTGGTATAATGTTACATATACACCAAGTGACCAGGTTTGTGATAAACATAAGCTACATCACATAGTTATCTTCATTGTGGCACATATGAACCAGTGGCAGTCATGATAATATACTTTATATTTAAATAATAAAATAAGTACAATCAAAAGTGTAAAATGTGAATCACGATGACCTTCTTTTGCCTGAAAGCTTAGTTACTAACTGAGACTCTGACAGTCATCTGTGTACATCAGTTTGCATGATCTGACAAGAGCATTGCAAAGTATGGCATCCTCTCACCATAGAAGACTCTTGCTTCTACAGATTTCACAAGGGTGTATAGCATCTACAATGTCCACTTTGACCTTGATATTTGGGAATATCTTTTCTATTAATAAAGTTAAAGCCTATATATAGCTAAATTCTTTAAATTTACCTGCATTACTTTCATACATGTAGGTCCAACCAGTACCAAAAATATGCCATTCTGCAACAAAACTGGCCTCAACCTAATGAAAAAAAGTAGTATCAAATGTAAAATGAAAGAACATGCAGTGTTCAAATACTATAGCTAAGACATATTACATTTAAAATTAACTGGAAACTCAGGCTGTTAACAATTAAATTTGTAATAATAATAAAAGACTTTCAAAACTAATTTGGTTTCATTAAATTTGTTGAAATTATCCATAAATATAGATTTCATTTAATAAATACAAATGTAAATAATTCTAGTTCAATATTTTTGTTGAAACTAATTCTGTCATGATCTACATGTATACATGAAGGTCTTTACGTATATATAACACTGCTTTACCACAAAATTAATTTGAAAACTTGACCCTTAACTTGAAAAGTTATTACCAAGATCTGTTAATTCATTTTTATGACTGCTAGGGCAAATTTGAATATAATTATGGTCCTCATTATACTTTATATCTACTTTATAAAATCATCAAACAAAGACTTTGAAAATATATAACTAATGATTTAATTACCTTCCAACTACTCATTATATTAACCATGTTTAAAAAACTGTTTCTTCTCCTGAATTAATTTGCAGGATTCTTTTGCAACTGCAAATATTTTCTTTCCAGTTTCATTCTCCTTTTTATTTATATATGGTTGATGAATTCACAGAAAGTACTTTAAAACCATTAAGGAAATTGATAAAATGTGTGGCAACAATTCCTGCATGTATCATTCCTGAAAAATATGATATGAAATTGGTTAATTAGATAAACTATAACCTATTTATACTTGAGTTCATAATTCTATTTTGAATATATGCAATTGTTTGTTTAATTTATATTTATATAATATGATTGTAAATTCATGTTTGCCTTTATTCTTATAGATCACAGACTCATATAAATTTCTAATAATGTGGAGTGGGCGAATGGAGGGTGGGTGCCCCTTCCTCATTTTTTTTTGTGCCATCGTGAATTATCCTGCATTCTGCAAATCATTCTAGGTGTGTTTTAAATGACTTAATCTGCAAGGCATCAGACCACAAGTTTGGTCTATGGTCACATGCAATAGATGAATTAATATGAAAATTCTGATTATAAGATAAAGACAACTAATATTTTGAGTTTGTAAAACATTATTTCTGTAAATGAATCATTGTCATGATTGTGACTGTATTTGTTTTCTTTTTTTCAATTCTAATTTCATTTATGATAAATAAACCCCAGACCATAATAGAGGGGAAATTGAAGAAAGAAAAAGAGAGGTGTGGGACAGGTTCATTTATACAAGACATGAAACCATACACCTTCTCCACCCAGTAAAATGTGTAAAGAGATTCTAAAAGAGAAAATTTAAATCTCTTACCATTTGCAGTTTTTGAAATGATCACAAATCCACCAGTTTCATTTCTTTTCCTGGTTTCTACGCTGTTACATGTGCATGACCTGATGATATGCAGGTTACATGAACTGCAGCTACTACGATATGGTATGGACAAAATGCTCCACAGCCTCCAGCTCCTGGTCCAAGGTCGTATTTCCGTTCGCAGACAGCATCCTCAGGGGACAGTCATACATCTTAACGAACAGATTATGCGCTAGGTGGTGAGCTAGAGCTAGCCGTCGACCTTCTTTCCAGGTTAATTTCGTCAAACGAAAGGTCACTGTGATTGCACGCTGAATTTCTCCAACTCACAAAGATCTTATAAATTGAGAATAATTTAAGACTGTGTGAACTTTCAGGCTGAAGCTATTCATATTCTTCATTATAAAAGAACTCATGAATCTATCCTTTTTGATAAACCTTTATCTCTTCCGTCCGATCAGCTGTAAGTTGTTTACACATGTTATCACCAGACGACAACAGAACTGTTACCGTGACTCAGATATATAGGCGATATATCCTAAGATTAAAACAGGGAACCAGTTTTACATCAGTAAAACGTTGTTATCTCCCTTAGTGTCGGAAGCTACCTTAAGTATTCATATCTATTCTTAAAATACAAGTACAAATAGTTTGAGTACTCACCAATTTACGTAGAGTGAACTTACAAAGTCGAAACAAATCGTAAAGCCATCGTAACACGGCACTACTGAGATAAAAATCATCACTTAAGCACTCATTATAATAAAAATGTATCAAAACAAAGATAGTTCGACTCATTTGTGGATTCTGGTGAGCAGTGTTTACAAATAATCACATGTTGATTCGAGCGGTTTATGATACTTACAAATTGTAACAAGCTTTTCTTACAGAAAAATCAATCCATAAGCATTCATCAGAAAATACTTACCTCTCCTTTACCGAATCCCTCAGAATGTCTGCAAGTTTTTGTGTATTATTGTCAGGTTTTTTTGTCACAGATAATAACGGGTTATTTACGGACTCTTGCGATATACTCACAGTTAAGATATATGAAAACAAATATCAGTGTATGCTAATGGGTCGTTTAGTTCAATTAAGGGACTTCCTGTTCGTTTAACAGTTATTGTACATTGCATTTGATTTATCTGAATACTAATTTCCTTATATATTGTAAAATCGTCTGTCACGTTAGAATGGACCATACACATTAAAAGTTGTAATAAGTCGTCCATTGGTTTGTCACTAATCAGACATATGGCACGTATATATTTTACTTGTTGCAATGATTGATAGCATTTACTTTGTTGATATTTCTGTTTACTTCCACTTTTGAATTTGCCTTTATGCTTGGTATTTACATAATACTTGCCTTAACGTAAGTAAGCAATTATATTAGTGTATAAAATTACTTATACTGAGTTGCAACTTAGGGGCTCATTTTTTTTAAATTATTTAACGTTACAACCTTCGAAAGATGTGAATTTTTCTTACACATTTTCACAAATCGTTCTAGTCCATAAGACTATCCAGCGAATAGAGTCGTCGTCGTTAGTATAAGAAGGATTAATCTCATTACAAGCACGAATTAACACAAATAATGTAAAATATCTGCCGTTTGATTTGAGGGAAAGTTTTCACAAAAGATTATGGATTGTTCCCCTTAGAGCAGTGAAGTTTTCATAACACTATTGAGTGTTCACAAGTTTTAATTACATGGAAGTTTTGCTTGTATATATCTTGAAGTAAATAATATGAACTGTACTTCTGTAAGTTTAAGAAGTACGAAAGATACCAAATGAATGTTTAATCTCATTATTCACAACACGTGACAGGATTCCACCATAAACTAGAGATGGTATCACTTAGTCCATGAGTAGGTTTCACGTTTTAAGACGTTTAATCTATAATTAATACTATTTTTTATATGACATTTTTGCACATTCTTTTAACTTCTTGCATTTTCATGACTTGAGCTTAACAATCAACTTTAAGTTGAAAATCAAACACGACTGTCACAGTAACAAACTTCTAAAATATAAAACTATAAAAACCTTTTATTGGCCTTTTATAGCTGACTATGAGGAATGGGCTTTGCACACTGTTAAAAGCCGTACGGTGACCTTAATTTGTTAATGTATGTGTCATTTTGATCTCCAGTGAAAAAAACGTCTCATTGGAAACCATACAACATATAATTCTGTAAAGCAAGCAAAACGTTTTGAACATTTTTTTCCAGCTTGTTATAAATCTGATTGTATAAAAAAATCCATGTTTTGCATTGTTATAACTTGCATCAGTATTGATGATAATGATGAAGGCACATATTCGCAAAATTATTATTATGTAAATTAGCCCTTATACGGATGTGGGCTAAACTACAAAAGTCTTGATATCTTTCATAACTTCTCAGGTATCAAAGTGTAATGGCAAATAAATGATATGTCTTTTTTTGAATAAAAGTTACTAATGTAAACACTTACATTGTAATGTGTCCATTAGGCTATTACGCATATCAATAATCACTGATCTTCAGCGTACAATTTCCTATTTTAGCGTATTGTGCTCTGTTGTAAAAGGTGGGGGTAATTTAAGATAAAAAAAGCATTCTTCACTATAATAGATGGACGTTTATGTCACTTTTGCCAAATTAGTTATGCCCTAGTTAAAACAATTTAAAGGTCAGCTTAAGTAAGTAGCTGAAAAACATTAAACACACATTTATGTCGATTAATTCAAAAACCAATGCTAAACAACCATAACGATAGTCATATAGAATTACTTTCAGCCATGACTTTTTTTAATTATCCTCTGGTATATTTTGCCTCTCTTTTGTTTTTGAAAACTAGAAAAACAGGTAATATAGACAATAACAATCAACACCAAGGAGTAAACAAAGACTCACAAAGCCAAAGGATATTTACATCAACAATTATAAATAATAAAGAAGAAACAACACCAACTTCACTAAAAACAGGGAGTGAAATCAGGTGCTCCGGAAGAGTAAGCATTTCATGGAAATGTAATTAAAAAGACTTGTGTATTTCATTTATACTAGTCATTATGGATTTTAAAAGGACCATTCTCCGCAATTGACATAATTGTACAGCCGACACATTTTACCACAGATTCATAAAAAAGTGTGCCTTAAATTTTAAGCTACACATAAACAATAAAGGCCAATTTATCAAACAAAACATCCTAAAGTGGGCAAAACGAATATGTAAGATCCACATTGACTGTTGTGTACTTATACATATTAATGGATTTAGAATATTGCTTTCTACATCAGCTCATGTTGTGTCTTGTGTACTATTATTTTTGTGGGTTTTTTTAGCCAGTTTATTTTCGATCTATGAGTTTGACTGTCCTCTGGTATCTTTCGCGCTTCTTATATGTACATCAATTTTCCCAGTATTGTATGTCTTTAGTCAAAAGAAAAATGTCAAAAATACTTATTCAGAAAATGTTAGATTAAACCTTATTTTATATTTGGCTAAAATTCTCACTCAATGACATCTGCATAAAATTCCATTTGTTGACAACAATGTCTGTACAAAGCAAACAGATAGAAAAGATAAAAATATCAAAAATTAAGGGCGAAAGTCACCATTCTGTTATAATCGAAATCATTATAACAAAACAAATATGTCATTATAAAAAAACAATGACATAGAGATGATAGACAAACCACATAAGCAAAAGTAAAAGACAAGTTTACAAAAATATGTAACAAAATAACACAAACACGGGATGTATAAGTACCGAGCCAAGAGTTAAGTAGTTGGAACGGGATGTAAAAATTCTCGCCACGTCGGGTCAGAGAAATTAGAATGATGCCTAGTCTTAAGATATTGCAAGTCTATGTGCTACATAAAAAATAAGAACAACTTTTTGAGGTTGCATATCGTACTAAGGCTAACTTTAGAATTTAGATTTTTTTAAAATACTAAGGCTTTTCTACCTCAGGCATAGATTACCTTAGCTGAATTTGGCAACACTTTGAGGAATTTTGGTCCTCAATGCTCTCCAACTTCGTACTATATTTGGCCTTTTTAACTTTTTTTGATTCGGGCGTCAGTGAGGAGTTTTTAGTAGACGAAACGCGCGTCTGGCGTATATACAAAATTTAGTCCTGGTATCTATGATGAGTTTATTTACAACCACTGGGTCGATGCCACTGCCGGTGGAGATTTATTTACCCGAGAGTATCACAAGCCCAGTAGTCGACATGAATTGTCATTGATTTGTTTATATTTATAAATTTACTGTTTACAAAATTTAGAATTTTTTGAAATACTAAGGCTTTTCTACCTCAGGCATAGATTACCTTAGCTGAATTTGGCAACACTTTTAGGAATTTTGGTCCTCAATGCTCTCCAACTTCCTACTTTATTTGGCCTTTTTAACTTTTTTGGATTCGGGCGTCACTTATGAGTCTTTAGTAGACGAAACGCGCGTCTGGCGTATATACAAAATTTAGTCCTGGTATCTATGATGAGTTTATTTACAACCACTGGGTCGATGCCACTGCTGGTGGAGATTTATTTCCCCGAGGGTACCACAAGCCCAGTAGTCAGCACTTTTTGTGCTGACATGAATTGTCATTGATATGTTTATATTTATAAATTTACTGTTTACAAAATTTAGAATTTTTTGAAATACTGTATATAAGGCTTTTCTACCTCAGGAATAGATTACCTTACCTGAATTTGGCAACACTTTTAGGAATTTGGGTCCTCATTTCTATCCAACTTCGTATTTTATTTGGCCTTTTTAACTTTTTCGAATTCGGGCGTCACTGATGAGTCTTTAGTAGACGAAACGTGCGTCTGGCGTATATACAAAATTGAGTCTTGGTATCTATGATGAGTTTATTTACAACCACTGGGTCGATGCCACTGCAGGTGGAGATTTATTTCCCCGAGGGTATCACAAGCCCAGTAGTCAGCACTTTTTGTGCTGACATGAATTGTCATTGATATGTTTATATTTATAAATTTACTGTTTACAAAATTTAAATTTTTTTGAAATTCTGTATATAAGGCTTTCCTACCTCAGGCATAGATTACCTTACCTGAATTTGGCAACACTTTTAGGAATTTGGGTCCTCATTTCTATCCAACTTCGTACTTTATTTGGCCTTTTTAACTTTTTGGAATTCGGGCGTCACTGATGAGTCTTTAGTAGACGAAACGTGCGTCTGGCGTATATACAAAATTGACTCTTGGTATCTATGATGAGTTTATTTACAACCACTGGGTCGATGCCACTGCAGGTGGAGATTTATTTCCCCGAGGGTATCATAAGCCCAGTAGTCAGCACTTTTTGTGAATATAGTTTCTGAAGCAACGTTTTATATCAAAAGGTGAGCAAAATTGAAAACTCGAAGTTAAATTCAAGCATAGAAAGTATTTTGATAAAAGCTGACACAGTTATAGTTTGAATTACCATGCTATATCAATCAGAGCAACAACTGTCATACCCCTTTCGGCACTTTGCAAAAAAAATGATGGATTAAATTTGGTTCTATAACTAGCAAAACTTTCAACTTTGATGACATCGTCTTATACTTATTATAAACAAAAAATAGACGAGAAATTCATGAGTATATAATGTTTTAGTGTGATAATAATCTGTTGTGTAAATAGTCTAATAACAAAACAAAAACTCCGAGGACAATTTTAAACGATATGTAACGTATCAAATGGCGACATCAATAAATCAAAAGCATCAACATGTCAAACCGATACCAGCTAGCATATGTTTGACTTGATGAGGCATTTCCTTATGTACAAAATGTTCGACTTAACCTGGTTTTAAAGCTAGTTACACCTCCAATATGTATAAAAATCATATAAACTCATTTAGATTGACAATGAAATGAACAAAATAAACAGACATACAAACAAAGATGATGGATATGGTAGTTACATTTTCAGTTTTTATCGCTGCTGTATTACTACAAGGTGAGTAATATAGACTTTCGATTTAGGTTTGATTACAAGAACATTTTTTTCTACATTTATTCAATAGAAAAAATAGTTTATTGTATCTAACATTGACACAATCAAACGATTCATGTACAAGGATTAGAAAGATCAGCACAATTGCCGCGAGCAAACCTCATTGGTCATGTACAAGGATTAGAAAGAACGGCACAATTGCCGCGAACCAACCTCATTGGTCATGTACAAGGATTAGAAAGATCGGCACAATTGCCGCGAGCCAACCTCATTTGGAATGCCTATTTATGAAATGTTGTATTTTTATCTTTTATAATCCCTGTGTCAAAAGAAAACTGTCGTTCTTTTTTTGTGTGTTCCTCTTGCCATTTCTTAGATAAAGATTGTTTGTGTGTTAAACAAAAAAAAATATTTCATGAGTACAAGAACCAGTAGAAAAACTAGAGAAAAAGGATGAAATGATATGATACTCATTACAGTTCCCTTATTTTATTTTTTTAATTTTTTCACATCATAAAACATGTACAACGGGACAAAATACGCGTGCCGATCCCATTATGAATGCTCTTTTAAAAAGTGTTATTTTGATCTTCTTCCATTTCCAATGTCAGTACTGCCGATGGCTAATTCGTTATATTCGTTGGGGGTTTTAGTTTTTTTTTCAGTGGTCAGTTGTTTTCCTTTTTTTTTGCCATGGTATTCTCTTTTTTAAAATGACTATTCCTTTTGCCATGGTATTTTCTATTCTAAAATGACTTTTCCTTTTGCCATGGTATTCTCTATTTTAAAATGACTATTCCTTTTGGTATTCTCTCTTTTAAAATGACTATTCCTTTTGCCATGGTATTCTCTCTTTTAAAATGACTATTCCTTTTGCCATGGTATTCTCTATTTTAAAATGACTATTCCTTTTGCCATGGTATTCTCTATTTTAAAATGACTATTCCTTTTGCCATGGTATTCTCTATTTTAAAATGACTATTCCTTTTGCCATGGTAGTCTCTATTTTAAAATGACTATTCCTTTTGCCATGGTAGTCTCTATTTTAAAATGACTTTTCCTTTTGCCATGGTATTCTCTCTTTTAAAATGACTATTCCTTTTGCCATGGTATTCTCTATTTTAAAATGACTATTCCTTTTACCATGGTATTCTCTCTTTTAAAATGACTATTCCTTTTGCCATGGTATTCTCTATTTTAAAATGACTATTCTTTTTGCCATGGTAGTCTCTATTTTAAAATGACTATTCCTTTTTCCATGGTATTCTCTCTTTTAAAATGACTATTCCTTTTGCCATGGTATTCTCTATTTTAAAATGACTATTCCTTTTGCCATGGTATTCTCTATTTTAAAATGACTATTCCTTTTGCCATGGTATTCTCTATTTCAAAATGACTATTCCTTTTGCCATGGTATTCTCTATTTTAAAATGACTATTTCTTTTGCCATGGTATTCTCTCTTTTAAAATGACTATTCCTTTTGCCATGGTATTCTCTATTTTAAAATGACTATTCCTTTTGCCATGGTATTCTTTATTTTAAAATGACTATTCCTTTTGCCATGGTATTCTCTATTTTTATTCTTTTTCTTTTTGGGTTCTTCTATCATCATGTCTTAAAAAACCTTCTTAATTATTTACACATTTGATCTATGGTTTCCATATTTTCATATGTGGGAAGTCAATCTAGACTTTAACGTAAATGATTATTCTAACAAGTTTATTAATACACTCAGGCACATTGTGTGCAACAAGAGCAACACAATGTAGTATACAAAATAATAAATTGGTCAATAAATATTACAAATAAAAAATAACGCAACCCTTTTATCGAAAAAGAGGTTTTCGATATTTGACAATACCGTTTAATCCACGTGGAAAAGAAATACAAGAAAATTATTTTTACATTTACAAATAAAGTAAATCAAAATATATTTACCAGGATATTGGATGATTGAATGAATCCGTATTGCATTAGCAACAACATGGCTTTAGCATAATACAAGGTATATACATATATGACAAATATGATAGAATACAGAGAACAATTAAATGAATTAAAAAAAATAAATAACACAGAGGTAACTTATCATAATGTGTATCTCATATTAACTAATCATTTGTAATCAGTGTTTATTGTGATTTTTCTCATACATTTATTGTATATTGAACACAATGTACAGGCATTATATCAAAATTTTTTTATCCTCAAAACGGATGTCATGAAAATAATAATAACGAGAATTCATCATATTTTCTTTTTTAATTATTAGTTTTTAATGGTCAGGTATGCTTTAAGAATGCGGGATTTTTTTCTTTTTTTCTTTTTTGGTTTTCATCTTTTTTTTTCATTTGTGTTATTACATGTATTAGTTTATCATTATAGCATTGTAATAAACTCTGTCTATATGTATCAGGCTAATAACACAGGGTTTATCATTCAGTAAATAGAGTCATGTTTTGTCTTGCTAGTCCTCACCATTTGTCCTAGATTCAAAGCATTTGGAGGGCAAAATCAAACGCGAAGTAACTGCGCATTAAAAGTCAAAGGTCAGAATGTTATGCCAAATATGAAATATTTATAATGTCAAGTGCTGAATAACTGACCACTGAGCTGATAATACATTCGATTACTAGCAATTTACTAACAACAGTATTGCCCTGTAATAGTATAAACCAAGGCAGAAAATTCAAGAATGTTTGTGATTGTTCCATTTATAAAGAGATGTAATTAATATTAGGAATGATATTGAATTCATTTTGAATAACATGGACATTTTTAACATTTATAGATTTGAAGGTGTGAATAGAAACATGTTTTAATCCAAAAGCTTAGAATTGTGAATGTATAAAGAGGTTACATAACAGAATATGAACAACTTAATATTTATATAAAAGACAAACGTAATATATCAATGAATAATCCTTATAATATATTAAAGACAAAGCAGCCTACTGTGCATGCGCATCAAATAACGCAACTTGGTTGTGACATTAAAGCTTTATGACGTTCTTTCTAACGATGAAGATATATTGTAAAGTCTTAAGAACAAAGAAACCGATTTTGTGTTATATTTCTTTTAATAGCAAATATTTTTTAACGGACCAACTTCAACCAACCTAACATATGCAAATTACTAATCCTCACAGAATGCAATTATTTCAATGTCCATACTTCCAAAGGTGTGTTTGAATTATCCTTGTTAAAGAGCTAATTTGGTTAATTCTTATAAAGATATAAGCGAGAATGCATTTGATTCTGAAACAGGTTTTGTTTTTACTTTAGCTGACAAATCAATCAATAAAACCGTGTTTGAATAAACGTTAATGCCCCTAGAATATTGATGACTCTGTAAGGAATTTTTAAATACTACATAATTGCAAAAATACAAAAAAAATACAAAAAGACAACCAATAGTAAACAAAACACACAAAACTAACTGATTACTGAGTAAACAAAACACACAAAACTAACTGATTACTGAGTAAACAAACCCCGTCAAAAGCGGCACCCATCGTGTTGATCCTGTATGTTCAGTTATTTGACTTTCAAAGACAAGAAATTATTACGATTAATGGAAAATATCTGACTACAATTATCTCGTTCCAAATAATCAGTTCATTTACAATCACCAGCCAAGTAGTCAGCACTTTTGTGTTGATTTGAGTCATCATATCGCATTGAAATGTTCATATTTATAAATTAACTGTTAACAAAACTTTTTATTTTTGAAATTCGAAGGCTTATCTACCTCAGGAATAGATTACCTTAGCTGTATTTGGCAAAACTTATAGGTTGCATTTCTGTAAATATTGACAATGCAATTTCCCATAGGAACTCCTTTTACGGCTAAAACTGTACCACTTTTACTATGAAGTTTTGAAAAAAATCTTATCCTAGAATTGAAAGTTCATTTGCACCACAATTTTTTTCAAAGGTCAAAATATAGGGCTGTGCGGCATATTTTCAACGTTTATATGCCCCGAACTTCTCAGAGTTGAAACTTACACTTATTTTCTTAACTACCCCTACCTCGAATGAAAGGTTACCACAGATTTCAATGTAAACAATAAGCACGTGTTTATTTACTGGTAACATTCCCCAGTTCTGTCTCTGCGATATGGAACACAGAGAGCATAACTGGGAACCAGTATGTAAACAAAATTAATTTTCTATGAATATTCTATTTCTCCCCAAAAGAGGCGTGTTGTCAGAAACAGCTGTATTTACAAAGTGCAACCTTTAGGAATTTTTGGTCCTCAATGCTTTTCAACTTCGTACTTTGTTTGGCCTTTTAAACATTTTTTTGTTTTTGATTCGAGCGTCACTGATGAGTCTTTTGTAGACGAAACGCACGTCTGGCGTATATATAAAATTTTAATCCTGGTATTTATGATGAGTTAATTTGCAACCCCGTAAGCACAAAAATGAAAAAAATCGAAACATTGCTGTTTACTACGCAATAATATTGGCATTAGGCTATATTTCTTATTGATTTTGCCATTTGATTAGAGACTTTTCGTTTTAAATTTTACTCGGATTTCAGTATTTTTGTGATTTTACTTTATACATATGCTACATGTTAAGCAAATAAACACGCTGACATTAAAATCAAACGATTTTGCTTTCATGTTTCCTCAATGTCTGTTTCAAAGTCTTTTCTAAGCATCTATATCATATATACACTATTTTTACATGCATGTTGTTTAAGTAAACTAAAGACTCCAACCTGCAACCAGAATATACAATTTTAATGCACCACTTTTTGACGACATGACAGCTTGACAGGAAATATATTTAGAATAAATGATTTCAAAAATGTTCATTATAATAGTAGATTATTGATAAACTTCCTTTCATTTTTTGAAAGAAAAAGTTTTAAAATTGACTTGAAAATATTCGTCATCATTTTCTAAAGGTAAATTATTTGTAAAACTCATTAAACAAATATTTTTTGAAACGGACAAGTTGACGTGTATCGCTGCCAGCTATTCAAAGAAAGGGACTGAACTTAATATACAGAATCAAATCTACGATTCGATTTCAACTTATCAGTACAAATATAGTTAAGAAAAAATTTTGTCTGCAGGAATGCAATGTTGTAGTTGCTAATATATACAAATGTCTTTCAACGGCCTTTCGAATCCTTTTTTACTCTATTTTTTTTGTCATTTTTATCAATAATATAACGCTTTATATAAACTGTGTCGCTGCCTTTGAAATGATCTTCAAAACAATTTCGTCCTCCAGATGTCAAAGAAGTGCCTACAAATATGTCATTCTCTAACCAAACTTAATTTATAGCAGATTCAATGTATGGTCATTAACGCAGGACGACAACAATAGATAGGTTAAACAAAACTACAATGGCTTTTAATGTCAAATATCTACATATCTTTTTTTGTCTTGTTGGCTTTAAACAGGTTTGGAAATACAAAAGTAAAATCCAAATGTAAGCCAAAAAATAATACGTTACAAGAGGATTTGATTAAAAAACAGGTGATCATTTCGATATCTTGATTAATTTAAATACAAAATTGCTAACATTACGTGATTGCGTCAACGTACAAATGTAGCCGCTTTTCAGTCTGTAATTACTTTGTGTGATATCTTAGACTATTTACCGTAGAAAGCAATGAGATAAAATAACCTCTTGATTAAATTTTACATTTTTAAGTTGATGGTTGTCTCATTCTCAATCACAAACATATTCCTATGTTATACATAATTTAACAAATTTTACTGAAATTGTTCGATTATAAATTTTGAAATTATTAAGAAACTAAACTAACAACCTCAGGCCAAGTTGACTTTCGATTAGTTTTGCTGTTTATTTTAGGTATTTTTTGTATAATATAGCTCTTCAACGGTTTTGGTACTTATATATCTTCGGATTTCAAATGTTTGGCTTTGAGCGTTCCTAATGAAGGTAAATCCAGAAAAGCGCTTCAGACGCATAGAATTAATAAACGTGTTGTTATAACAATATACATATAGCTGGTACTTTTTATACGTAATCGGGACCAAAGTCGTATTTTGCCCGGTTATTTTCTTGTAAAATCTTGTCTTTCAAACAAGTAGATGTAATGATCTCGTTCCACGAATAACATTCAAAAATATCACAGTCTTTGGAGTTTTTTTTATTTTAGTTTTTTGTTATTTAAACTTTCTATACCTCCTCAATAACATATCGACCACGTGGAAATGAAATACCACACATTGTTCATTTTTATTCATAACGCTATACCATTGACAGCAGGATCTTTACTAGGATATAACATTCGTACGCTATTAGTAAAAGAAGTCATACTCTGGCATTAAAGCATACACCATGTATATGTGTTTCAAACTATTTCTGTACGTAGGCCGAAAACAGATAGTAGTTTAACTTTTTAGAATGTCCTTTCACGACGTAAATATTCAATATATTGACATTAATTTTTTACTAATTGATATTAATTTGAAACTTCAGAAGCCGGATATTAAATTGCAATGACACATGTATTAAATGACATGACAGTAGGACATATTATGAAATCGGAAAAACTCATTCACAAATATTCATTTGCACCTTCTAAACATTGATTCTTGGTAAGGAAAAATTATGCAATCTGGAAAAACTCATTCAAAAATAGTCATTTACACCTTCTAAACATTGATGCTTGGTAAGTACATATGATACAATCTGGGAAAACTCATTCAAAAATATTCATTTGCACCTTCTAAACATTGATTCTTTGTAAGGACATATTATACAATCATTTCTACCTTCTAAACATTGATTCTTGGCAAAAGATAATACCAGTGCTAGTCATAAATGAGAAAGAGGCTCCATTAATTGAATTTGAACCGTATTCACGTCAATACAATGATTCGAATACAAGATGGAAGTTCAATATCGTTCAGAATTTTTTTTGAAAAATGATACTGATGTGTAATTGTAAACAAATTGTTGTTTCTTTTGTTTTCTTTGCAATTCTTTTCGCCCTTTTCTCTTTTAATTTTTTTTTTGCATATCAACAATATTGTTAAAATGGTAAAGAATTGTTTAGAAATGCCATTCCCTTTTAATTAGAATAAATGGCAATGTAGATTATTCGTTTGTATGTTGTACTGTTACACCATTGTCCCAGCAGGTTAGAGGGAGGGTCGGGATCCCGTTCACCTTTTTAACCCCGTCATGTTCTGCATGTATGTATAAAAAAGAATACGTGGTATGATTGCCAATGAGACAACTGTTCACAAGAGACTAAAATGACACAAACATTAACAACTATATGTCAACGTACGGTCTTCAACAATGAGCAAAGCCCATACCGCATCGTCAGCTATAAAATGCCCCGATATGACAATGTAAAACAATTTAAACGAGAAAACTGTCGACCTTATTTAAATAAAAAAATGAACGAAAAACAAATATGTAACACATAAACAAACGACAACCACTGAATTACAGGATCCTGACTCCTAACCTTGGGCAGTGGTTTTACAGTACAGCATAAGAACGAACTATAGAAATAAGTTGTCAAAGGCTCAACTCATCAGAGGGTCAAAAATAAAACAGGAGCCTGTGATTTAGCGATTGTCGTTGGTGTATGTGTTAAACATTTGTTTTTCGTTCATTTTTTTATTCAAATAAGGTCAATAGTTTATATTGTTTTCATTTCGAATGTGTATTTGCCAAAAAATTGAAAAACATGATTTTCAAAGCTGATTTTATTTAACCCTTTAATCTTTTCTTTTTATATGTTTCATAATGCATCACGATTTTTGATTTTTTTGGCATTTAGACAACATAATAGGACTATTTGAAGTCAGCATATGAAACAAAAGTATTTCAGAAAAATTGTCACATTGACATACTAGGGTGGAGATTATATACATGATATACTAGGGAGGAGAAGTTATACATGATATACTAGGGCGGATAATATATACATGACATACTAGGGAGGAGAATATATCCATGATATACTAGGGTGGAAAATATATACATGATATACTAGGGAGGAGAAGATATACATAATATGCTAGCTAGGAGGAGATATACATGATATACTAGCGAGGAGGTGATATACATGATACACTACCGAGGAGGTGATATACATGATATACTAGCAAGGTGATATGCATGATATACTACCGAGGAGGTGATATACATGATATACTAGCAAGGTGATATACATGATATACTAGCGAGGAGAATATATACATGATATACTAGCGAGGAGGTGATATACATGATATACTACCGAGGAGGTGATATACATGATATACTAGCAAGGTGATATACATGATATACTAGCGAGGAGAAAATATACATGATATACTAGCGAGGAGAATATATACATGATATACTAGGGAGTAGAATATATACATGATATACTAGCGAGGAGGTGATATACATGATATACTACCGAGGAGAAGATATACATGATATACTAGCGAGGAGAATATATACATGATATACTAGCGAGGAGGTGATATACATGATATACTACCGAGGAGGTGATATACATGATATACAAGCAAGGTGATATACATGATATACTAACGAGGAGAAAATATACATGATATACTAGCGAGGAGAATATATACATGATATACTAGGGAGTAGAATATATACATGATATACTAGCGAGGAGGTGATATACATGATATAATACCGAGGAGAAGATATACATGATATACTAGCGAGGAGGAAATATACATGATATACTAGCGAGGAGGAGATATGACCTAACAACCATGTAACTGTTTTCATTTAATGTTGATTTCTTGTGAAAAACATAAATGTATAAGTCATGTCAATATGTCAACATTTTGTAGTAGGTAATTCTGACAAGTTTCTATCATTGCAATTTCAAGTTATAATGAATTAATCATCGATACTGTATATTATTTTGTTCACAACATGTATCATGTTATAGATATATAGTAGCAAAGAAATGCAAAAATGTTTTTTCATTTTTTTCAGGTATATTTGCAACTGGGTTTTCGGATAGGTGGAGTGTCGTTCACGAACAATCAGAATGTAATATTATTGATTGGGGATCGGATTTAAAAAAGATATATGATACTAAAGATTCCATGTACTGTGCCAGTCATTGCACTACAACTGATGGATGTTCAAGCTTTGAATATAACTCGGTGAATGCAGTATGCAGACTTTTCGCATATCCTATTACACGTAATAACGAAAGCTCGTGTACACCAGGGAACAAAGTTTACTCTTACAGGAGATGGAAAGGTATAGTGTGTTTTACATGTATTTTGTAAATATGATCACCCATTCTAGTCTCAATGTGTACAAACTCAAAATACTTGCTATATAACCAGCCATAGAAATGAAAAGATGTGGTATATGTGCCAATCCTACATCTGTTCTTCAGATCATAATGTGTATTATCACCAAGCCATAGAAAAAGGATTATATATGATACTGTTTTGAAATGAGTGGCAATAAGATAAAAAAAAAAAGTGGTATTAGTGCAAATGAGAAAACTCTCAAAGTCATAATGTGTATAACACCAATGCACATAAATAAGAAGATATGATAAGAGTAGCAATGAAATAATCATCCATCCAAAAAAAATGTGTACAAACTCAAAATACTTGGTAATCAACACATCATATATATAAGAAGATGTGGTATAAGTGCATATGGGACAACTCTCCATCCAAGTCACAATGTGTATAAACAATAATATATAGAAATTAGAGCATAGGATATAAGTTATCCATCCAATTCCAAACGTGCACAAAATAAAACAAAAACTTGGTAATCAATCAGTCATAGATGATGTTTTACCAGTGAGAAGTTATTCACTATTTTGAAATATAATATTTTTTTTCTCTATTTTTTATACTATTTTCACATTTCCTGACCGGTGTGAGAAAAATATTTCTCCTCACTTGTGAAAAATCTGTTCTTGGAAAATCAAATGATTGGTTGAAATTTTAATGTGACATACAATTTTCTTGTTTTCTTATGAATGTTCTTTTGTGACGTCATGAAAAAGGCGAACATGCCTGATGGGATCACATAAAAAAGTACACAAATTTCCTCAAACTTTAAAAATGATGTGTTAAAAGCAAATACAGAAACAGATTCAACCACTGTAACTCGTGTATTACGTTATTTATCCACTCTCAACAGTTAAATTTGAATTATCTAAAAAGCTCGGCAAGCCTCGCGTCGCGCTTTGAAAATTAAAATTTAACTGTCTCGAGTTGGGAAATGGCGTAATACACTTGTTGCAGTTATGGAATCTATACTCCGGAGTTTTTGTTGTCATTATTATTATTATTATTATCAATATTTATATTATTATCTTATTCGAGTACAAACAAGACAGGGGTGATGTAAAAAGAAATATGTTAACATTGTCCTTGGTTTCAATGAATTACTTTGATGTCTCAGTAAAATCCAAAGCGATAATTTTACATGTGAAGTACTTGTGGTTGTACGTTTGTTCATCAAACTGTTCGATAGAACATCTTTATATAGTACCGACTACTATTATGTCTACAGTTAAAGATGGACTTCAAACATTCTGTGGTGAGATATATTATACCAGTGGTGTTAAATAGATGTGAATTCTCAAAAATTCGAAATATCTACTGCTTAATCTTCGATCACAACATGCAACATTTAGACTTTTGATTTGTTTTACTTTATACTATTCTTCCCCATGGTCAGTTGAAAGATCGACTTCACCATCTCATTAAACAGAGTTTTTTCTAAGAAATGGGAATCGTAGATACAAATTTATTGTTTTAGGTTACAAAAATTCATATTTTTGTGAAGAACCACACTGAATCTACCAGAAAATATACTATAGATGATATTATCAGAATGCTGGACTTTTGGTCGACAATATAGTTTGAGTTTGATGATTCATATTTCAACAGACAATTGGTAAAGCAATGTGTACTAATTGTGTAGTTGGTGTCAATAAGTATTTTTTGCCAACAAAGTCATATACGACATTTTGGAAGACCAGCGACGGTATGTATTACGCGCCATTTCCCTTTGATGTATGTATGTCCCGTAGGTTAATGAGGAGGCGTGTCTGACATACATGTATTACGCGCCATTACCCTTTGTTGTATGTCCCGTAGTCTAGAGAAGAAGACGTGTATGGCATGCATGTATTACGGGCCATAACCCTTTGTTTTATGAATGTCCCGTAGGCTAAAGAGGACGACTTGTCTGATGTGCATGTATTACGCGCCATAACCCTTTGTTGTATGTATGTCCCGTAGGCGAAAGAGGAGGACGTGTCTGACAGGCATATATTACGCGCCATAATTCTTTGTTGCATGTCTGTCCAGACTAGGCTAAAGAGGAGGACGTGTCTGACTTATATGATACAATTCATTTATTTTTACAGATGGATGTTCCGATCCAGGATATGCTTATGATGAAAATAACAAGATATGTTTGTCCTTCCCTACTGACACGACCAACACTTACTATTGGGATGAGGCACAGCCTTACTGTGAAGCTAAAAATGAATCCTTTCTTATAATAGATATTGTCCCTAGACTCCGTGTAGCTAGAGACATTATAGACATGAGGCCAAGTGAGTAAATTCATTAAGTATTTACTTGAAAATAAAATTTTCAAATATAAGTATAACAGACTAGTAGTTAGATGTAAATGCACAATAGAAAACAATATTTTTTTTACCAGTTTCGGGATGAATGAGTCTGGTTTAAAGCAAGCTGCACGAATTAAACTAAGCGGGCTTATGATTTGTAACGACAAACATACAGTGTCTTCTCCATACATTGTCGTAAATAAAGGCAACAGAAGTATACCGCTGTTCGAAAGTCATAAATAGATTGCGGGAAAAACAATCCAGGTTTCAATCTAAAACTGAGGGAAACAGTCAACTATAGGAGGATATACACGAAACAAACGAAACACTATAATGCAACAAGAAACAAAATATGAAAGAACACACACAGACACGAACTATAAGATAACAACTGCATTCTTTCTGACACGGTACATGACATTTTAAGAAATAAATGGTGGGTTGAACATGGTGTTGTGTCAAGCAAAGCCTTACGTTCGTTTTGCGTTAGTAGTTACAAATCATAACCTTGGTATATGTAATGGGTTTCGGAAAAGTTTACTTATTGATGACAAAACTGGTAAAAAAGAACAAACATAGATAAGTTATGCATTAATCTACTAAAAACTTGTGATGCGTATCATACATTTTGAGAACAAAGTCATTGTTAAATTAGGCATGATAAACTAAGAAAAAAGAAAAACCACCTTGCTAAATTCTTTTATGTAATGTTACCATTTAGTAATATTTTAAACATTGTAATATGAGCGGGAAATTTGGTTAGCCATAACATTAGGTTCAATCTACTATATTTCTTAATGTCCCTTACAAAGTCAGAAACATTCAAATATCTAAAAGTGTGGCATATATATGTTTATTTTTGTTTTACTTCTGTCGTTTTGTTCTTCTTTTGGTTCTCTCTTATATTTGATGTGTTTCCCTCGATTGTACTTTGGAAAAGAGAGACAAAAGATATCAGAGGGACAGTCAACTCATAAATTAAAAATAAACTGACAACGCCTTAAGTTTTTTCTCTCAATCAATTTATAAACTTTGAACAATGGTATACAACTGATGTCTTTCTATGTCATAAAACAAAGCTAAATATATATTTAAAAGTCAGTTTACTGTCATACAATTGAGAGGTTTAGATAGCTTTAAAATCATGTTTAATCAATCATTTTCTACATAAGAAAATGTCTGTACCAAGTCAGGAATAATTATGATAGTTGATAGACATTTGTGTGATGTGTTTTAGCTGTGTATGTTACTGTTTACTGTTTGCTAAAAATTCAAAATTGGTTGATCAATTGTTTCCAGTCAGTTCTTGCACAGTTCAAGTATTTAGATCATTCTTTTCTTTTTAAATTTGTACAAATATTGTTTCTTCGACAATCCTTTTAAGTTCTTATCAATGCTGAGACATCAACATGTAATCTATAAAAGTTAAGTCATCTCGGGTTCATCTTTGTGAAAAGTAAAATAACAAAAAAAAACTGAATTCATAGGAATATTCTAAACGGAAAGTTTCTAATCAATATGTAAAATAAACAGCTCAAATACATCAAACCAATAGACAACAACTGTCATACAGCTGACTTTCTAATCAATATGTAAAATAAACAGCTCAAATACATCAAACCAATAGACAACAACTGTCATACTTCTGACTTTATACAGGCATTTTTTTATATCGAAAATAGTGGATTTAACATTGCTTTATAGCTAGCTTAAGGTGGCTCACCCCAATAGTGACCCCCGGTAGAATTTTTTTATTTTCACATATTCTGCAGATTTTTTTATGCTGAATCCAAAAATGCAAAGAAAAAAGGGGGTCACCAGGCTCGTTTTCTCCTCAAATTGAAGCGAAATGTGCGATTTTGACCCTATTTCCAAACATGCCCACCCTTCAAACAATAACCGTTACATCAAATTCAAAGACTTTTAAAACCAAGTCAGTATGATTTTTATGTGTAAAAACATTAGAATTTGAAATGTAAACCTTTCCCTTGGTTGTTTTTGACTTAAAAATCCTTTTATTTTCAGATTAATGTCTAAATTTTGCATTTTCTAATTTTAGTTTAAGGCAACAAATATTGGTTTAATCGATTTTTCGTAAAATTTCCCGGGTAGATTTTTTTTAAAAACAGATATGTCAAAGCTATGAACTTTTCGAACATTTTAAGGTAAAATAAAATGGGGGTCACCAGGCTTTTAAAAAAGTTACGAGCTTTTGTTTAACCCCTCTACCCCATAAGGTCTGATTTCATTGCACTCCATTAATTACTTAATTGTGAATTCTTTATTGATGGCTTTAATAAAATAATGTTTGTAATTATATCAATAAACGATTGCTGAATATAAATGTGGTTATCGTATTACTGTTTCTTATCAAAAAGTGAAATTTTGATTATTTTGGTGAAATACGGTAATTTTGTCTGGCGCGAGTTGCTTCCCTCTAATTTGGCGCCATTATCGGACCAGAGGAATTTCAAGGTCGCCATTGCCGAGCAGCATACTATATTGATGAATACGACCATGTACATGCATAACAGACATTGTGGCGAATATACAACGATGAAGGTAGAGTTATTACATAAGAAAACATAGATTTCGATATATTAGGCAGCCAAATGTTATCAGTATAACGAAAAATACAAACTTGGGGGTTGTCTCAAAATACTCGCTACTGTTGAAAATCACTGCGGCTGAAACCTTGCACGGGCTCAATTTCTGTTCCATGTTTAATATTATAGATCGTTATAGCTGGTATCTTATTTATGTGTTTATTTTACCTTTTACAGACAAGTTGTAAACATGTCTGGCCAGTTTTGCAAAATATCCGTGTGCAAACGGCCGAAGAGGAAGGGATGACATCTACTGTCATTTTTACGCTACCGTTAGCAATGGTTAGTGTCAATGAATTAGTCTTTTTTAATCATCATTTTTAATAACTTATTTCGTAGCCAAGTTAGGTTCATATTAGTCCGAGATTAGCCCCAGCTTGTCTGGCAAAACAGCCGTTGGACGTCAGAGAAATCTCGGACTAGGGTCATATGTATGTGGGGTACCCCATAACTTCCATCGGGACAGTTTCTATTCCTTGACCCCAACTATATTTCTCTTCCCATTTTACTCTACCCCCCCCCCTCCGTTTTACTTCAATTCTTCCATCTCCTTGCCCCAAGACAAAATATATTTCAAAGATACCCCCTTTTCCCTGATCCCTCATTCCCCTGTCTCCTTACCCCTGTCCACCCCTCTATTAAGGTCTGGGGTTTGATTGACTTCTTTATTTTCTTGAGAATATGATATAATTGGCCTAATTTGTAAATGATAAACCCTACAGTAGGAGGCAAACGAAGGATTCATCTTTATCAATCACAATTTGTTTACCATTAACCCCCCCCCCCCCCTAATTCTGTTAGGTATACAAAAATGCCTTAAGGTCTAGTAATAGAAGTATCAGGGTTAAACATGTACAGAATGCGGCCATAAGTATTTGTCACTTGAGATTTTTAGCTGTTTTTATATATTGTATATAATATAAAAAAGAAGATGTGGTACGATTGCCAATGAGACAACTATCCACAAAAGACCAAAATGACACAGACATTAAAACAACTATAGGTGTATACATTTTTAAAAAAAAAAAATATTTTGGATTGATTTTAAGCATCCTGGTACCAATAGAAGCAGTATTATCACAGGTTTATTTTTTGGTTATATTTTTTTTGTGTCTCATTTTCATTATTTTCTGTTCAGAAATTCGATATACATGTATATTCAACCAAATTAAATTATAAAAAAATATTTTATGTTTTCTCAAGGGAAAACAAAAATAAATGAAAACGAACCTATTATCAAATAAACACATATTAATTTAGACCATTTTAGTTCTTTTAAGGTTACCCTTGCATTGTCAGTCTTATCAAACTTGCATGTACCTCCCAAATTTGGTTTCTGTTCTCCAACTTCAGTTTGCCTCTACCAACGTTATGAAACTAATACACAATTAATGCATATATATATGCTTACTACATTGTACCAACAAACACACATGAAGTTTGAATTTTTGGTGGGGTCGCTTTTACTTTTCTAGAGTTATGCCCCTTTACAAATTAAAAAAAATGCTGAAATTTTGTTCCTTTCTTTAACACAGGTTTGCTTCATCCAAATGTTCTGAAACTTATATGCAATGCTTACTACAACAACACTCAGATCAAGTACAAATTTGGGTGGTGTCACCCTTTTCATCCTTTATATGCAAGCGGCTGCTCATCTGTGTCCCATGGACACATTACCATTATGAACTAGTCTACATCTATATGCTTTTGAATGTCAATAATTGTTGATTTTCTGACAGAATTACTCTTATATTTAATTTCAGGCTGCAAGTACATTTGTACATGTACATTGCAAATGGAAGGAGTGAGCTTGGAATGTTCAACTTTACTTGGAAACTATTGGCAAAGTACTGACAGAATTTCATGAGAAGCCAGTATCATATTCTAGTCTTGCAACCGGAAACTATGCGTAAAGTGCTGAAACTTAAGAACAACATTCTACATGTATATATGCAATATATGTTGCCACAATCCACTTAAGGAGCTAAGATCAACTATAAATTGGAACTACATGTATATGCTTTAGTGCTGTCAAAATCCTTTAAAAAATCAAATCAAAAGGACCTACTTCACCTATATATATAGCTACCTGTCCCAATGATGAATACAGATCATATATATGAGTCTACTCTTATAAATAAAACAGTGAAGGAGAATTAAAATAAAGAAAATATAGAGCTGATCAGCTACATGTAATGATTGTACATGTACATGATGTATAAATGGCAACAATTCGTACATGTATACTAGTACATTGAAATTAATTATATTAATAGATGTTTTATAAATTTGATCTCATAGATATTAGAGGAATAAAATCAAATTTGAAAAAAATTGATTTAGTTGAGCCTTTTTTTTAACACCAGTTTTCAGGACATATTATGGTATACCATTGACTGTCCGTCGTCAGCATGTCGGACATATACTCAAAAATAATAAATACTAATAGGTACATGTAGTAGTCAATATTGTGTAATCAATAGGTCATCTTCATGTATATTTGGTGTATAAAATGATTATTAAATGTCTTATCACAAATTAAAATATCAAATGAGAGGATGTGATATGATTGTAAATGAGACACAAGAGACCAAATAACACAGAAATAACTATACCTGTAGGTCACCATATGGACTTCAATAATGAGTAAAACATATTCTGCATAGTTGATTTTAAAGGTCTCGAAATGACAAATGAACAATTTAAAACAATTAAAATGAGAAAACTAATGGGTGATTTATGTACAAAATAATAAATGAATAACAAATATGTCTGTCTTGCAGGGTTTATCTGAACTTAACCTCATTTTCATGGACTTGTCTGTTTCTTGAATTCTAAATATGTTTCAAAATATTTGGTTGATGGGATGATTGTTACAGAGTCCGACATAGGGTGGGGGCTCATTGGTGGATTATATTGCAAATAACTGAAGCCAGCCCCACTTTGGCAGTCAGTCCCCACATTGCCACTAGAGAAATAAAATAACTAAGAAAAAAAAATTAAATCACGATAATTTCCTGTCGATATGCACATCTACATAGTATGTCCTTATTATCTACAAAGTTTCATGAAATTCTGTTGTGTGGTTTCAGAGGAGTTTCAATGACAAGCTGTTTGCAGTTGTATACTGCAACAAATAAGTTCAAAGGGGCATAACTCCTAGAAAAATAATTCGTAATTTCCTGTCGATATGCACATCTACATGGTATGTCCTTATTATCTAAAAAGGTTTTATGAAATTCTGTTGTGCGGTTTGAGAGGAGATGCAGTGACAAACTGTTGCAGTAGTATATTGAAGCAAATAGGTTCAAAGGGGCCTTACTCCTAGAAAAAAAATATGTATATCTAAATAGTATGTCCTTATCTAAAAAGGTTTCATAAAATTCTATTGTGCAGTTTGAGAGGAGATGCGATGACAAACTTGCAGTAGTATATTGAAGCAAATAAGTTCAAAGGGGCATAACTCCTAGAAAAAGTTTGAATCATAATTTCCTGTCGATATGCACATCTGCATAGTATGTCCTTATTATCTAAAAAGGTTTCCTGAAATTTTGTTGGGCGGTTTGAGAGGAGTTGTGATGACAAGAAACAGGACTGATAGACTGGCTGATGGACGGACGGACGGGTCAAAAATGTTATACCCTGCGCCATTTCCTTGTGTAGGTTATAAAAATAGGAAGATGGGGTGTCATTGTTTATGAGGTAACTCTTCACCAGAGACCAATTTACATAGAAGATAACAATTATGTCCCCATACGGACTTCAACAATTACTATAAACTGATATACCACATAGTCAAACAAATAAAAGTCCCAGAAATTACGTTTTTTTTTTATATGACTGCACATAATGAAAATTAAAGTTATGCATACTGAATGATCACTGGCAAGTATTTCAAGCATAATACGGATGAGAACATGCAGATAAGTATCAATTATGAAAGTTATGCAAAGTAAGACGGGAGCAGTGGCGGATGCAGGAATTTTCGAAAGGGGGGGGGTGCTAGCCCAGGGCAAAGGGGGGGGGGGGGGGGTTGCAAAACATATGTCCCGATTCAAATGCATTGATCGGCCAAAATAAAGGGGTGCGCACCCCCGGAACCCCCCCTCTGGATCCGCCACTGGGGAGCTAGATTTATGGACTGCCATAAAAAAAAAACGAATGGACAATTACGCTTGGTGCATGTGTAGGCAAAATTCCCCCTTTTTACCCTACGAGGCTTCGTATGTATACATCCAGCTATTTGAACACCCTGTATAATCAAGGGGTCATCTGTCAGATTAGTCATATTTCTATGTTAACCATACGATATGAAAATAAGCAGATGTGGTATGATTGCCAATGAAACAACTATCCACCAAAGTTCATATTTAAAATTCAATATTATAAATAAAAAAAACATTATCTCCTTTTATCATCACGCATAGATCGATGATTAGTTATGCATTTCTTTGCCACGGTAAGATCAAATCAGTGTTCACAAACAAAATTGTCATTCACATTTTTTGCCGCATTGACATCACTCAACTATATTTGTGATCATTTGTTTTAATCAAGAACTTTCCTTATTAGCTTACCTTTTAAAAAAGCATTTCAAAAATTAAGATTAAAGTTAAAGTTTGCCAACATCACCGGCTAATAAAGCGTTCTTCAGGGAGTAGCTTTTAAATTACAATCCAAACTTTTCTTGAACCTAGTAGTAGTATAGATTTTTTTTTATATATAAAGTCTTTAGTAGTGTTTGAGACTGCCCGGCACGATGCGGGTGAATGTCCTAGCAAAATCCCGACATGGTGAAACCAAAAATTTTGCGGTTCTCCGCAAAGCATGCAGTATTTAGGAATTATATCATAGACCGATATATAAGGTCGGAATACTAGGCCAGTCCCGGTTACTTTTGACAGTGATGGATCCAGGGGGAGGGTTCCGGGTTCCCCCTTTTTTGGACGATCAATGCCTTTGAATGGGGAAATATAGTTGGAACACCCCCTTTTTGTCCTGGGTTGGGAACCCCCTTTTAAAATGGCTGGATCCGCCCGATTGATCGTTGCTGGATCCATTAGTCTATTTTAATAACATTCAGTGCTCTGATTCAATTATTTTAGTTTAAATGCTGATATTACTTTTTTTTTAATATGAACTCGGTTGACATATTGATAGATACAACAGAAAATTGCAAATCAATAAAATTACAATTCACAAAATAAGTAATAGAAAAGTATCATAAAAATAGAAAACATTGGTCCCGATGTCTTAGATTATAGGACTAAGTCTAGTGTTCCGGAAATCATGGAATTGTGATACGAGAAAAATTATCAGATGATTTTCGTGCAGGTAAACATATCTTTAAATGAAAATGTTAAGTATTAAGTCTGTTAGAAAATTGACATGTTCAAATTTGTTTTGGTATAACTATAATTATCAAAATTTTGCAGTGGAAAAATATATCGCATACTCGGGAATAATCTCCTAAAAATACTTGGAAATAAAGATATTTCAAGTTTTAAATATATTTATGACAGAAACAAACTGTTATAAAACGCCAAACGGATTATATCATGATAACAAACCCGCCCCGATGTTTTAAACCATACTATACGGGCAGAGACATATATACACATACATGTCTCTGATACGGGTCACAAGTTTACCTGTTTTTGAAAGCTGTACGATGACATGAAGTTGTTTACATCGCTATCATTTGTTTACAGTTAATCATTGCGTCATTGGCAAAACATTTTCAAAAATAAATATCCACGACATCATTTAATTCAACTGGTATTTAAGTGAATTCAAAATATGGTACGAACGGACCCAAGAGGCGACCGTGTAAGATGAGAATGCGTTTTGGGAGCGAAGCGGCACCAAATACCGTCGACGTCATACATGTGACTTTGTCAGTATTTATATATTCTTTTTTTTTAATGTTATAAATCATGTATATTTTTCTCCTTTTAAACTTTTATGCGAAAAATGAAGAAAGCACTGTGAATTTCTGACCGTTCGTATTTCCTGTTTTGAAGAACGTTTAGCGTCACTTGTTTACATCGTCAAGGGTGCTTTCATACACGCCCGCGTTCCAAGGTCGTCAAAGCTATTTTTGAGAAGACCCCTTAAAGCGACCGTTTCCAAGGCACTCGTCGTAAGAAACATGCGTTAAAATATGCGCATTGGTAAAGGGCCGAGCCACCTTAACCTCTCATTGGTATGAGAATCGCATCAAATTCCATTATAATGACAACGATGCGTGACCAAAAAACAGACATAATAGGTAAAAAACCTTAACAACAACAAAAAAGAGCAGTCAACATTTTTTTTTATAATCACTTTATAAAACAAACCAATATGTGACGTGCGATTCATATTACTGTTATCCAATTTTTTTTTCGCATTTTGTGTCTTTGCTGATTTCGCAGCAGTGTATGAGCTTTCAATCCAACAGTTATTTTCCGCTATGTTATTTTTCGCAAAATTGTGTCTTTGCTGCTTTCCCACCAGTGCATGAGCTTTCAATTGACCAACAGTTACTCTCCTTGATGTGGAAAATCACACGATAACCTTTAATTGTGCATGTATTTGTGTTAAAATCTGTCTTTTACCTAATTAATTAAGTTCTTTCATTTACAATAATACCAGTTCTCAATATGTTTATATATTTACACAGTACACTGATCAAAATTTATTTGAATATCTTGAAGCTTTAAAAAAATATTTTATTGGCAACGATGTGTGAACAAAACAAACAGGCATTATAGGTAATTATGTCAAAAGTTTGGGAACAGCAGTCAACATTGCGTTATTATCTCTATCGATCATTAAAAAACAGATATGTTTGTAAAAAAATCATTTGATACCGAAGCCCTGACTTCTACATTATTCTTTTTTTAATCTTTCTTCGGTATTGTAATTAATGATTTGCATTGAATTATAGGCTGCAATTTGTATGACACATTACAAATGATCTGCTAACCCCTCCGGAGCACCTGAAATTACTTTTGCCCCTCTTTTATACCCTTCATTTCCTAGAAAGATCTGGTGATTTCAAATTACTAATGCAAAAATGAGTGCTGTCAATATTCTTTCGATGACGTTGTGTACAAAAACAAATTTAAAGAAAAAGATAGCGTCCCTTGCGTTTTACTTTTCTAATTCGAGAAACCATTGTCAAGGTTATAGAATGAATAACGTATTGCAGAACCAAAATATGGCAATCTAATTAATTCGCCACCAAACAGAACTGATGATAACTACGCACGCTTATAAATTATTGTGTTGTGTGATCAATCGTTGAATGTTTTTCTATATTATATTTCTTCATTTCATCTTAGGAATGACTGTAATATGTTTTCTGTCTTTGAGTAAATAACATCACAAATGTAGTGCACACTGAATAACCAGCACCATATTTTTATGTTATTTCGAATAGAAAATAAAAAAAATATTACAGTCATTCCGTATAATATAATTCTAAATTCCATTTAAAACTGGAGTAAATCATGAAAAACGTTGATGACCTGTAGGTGACATGACAAAGTCATATCTATGAGCTGATAAACGAAAAAACGTCAGCCAATAAGAAGACGCGTTACATCCAAATTATTATTGTATAAATATCTTCTATATACTAAAAAGTAATTGAAAGAAATCATTATATTACAGGATATGATTTAAGGACTCATTGGATCGGTGGGAGGAGAGGTACGGATGGTGTATTTAGATGGATTTATGGAACATATATGCCGCTAACCAACATGTGATACTGGTTCAAAGACCCAGCAAATAACCCAACCTGGGACTGCGTAGGGATACACAAATAGGGATTCGCTTTTAATTATTATGTATTTGATTGCGATGTTCAAAAGGCATTGTTTTTGGTAAAAAGTTTTTATGATAATTTGCCATTTCAGAATGTTATTTAGTGTTATTTGTTTGTCTAACTAACTCACTGACTCAAGTTTCAAACCTCATGTTGAAATTGTACTATACGGAACATTATGTGTATAACTAACAGACGCTAGTGTTACGTCTCATGTTGAAATAGTACTGTACGGATCACTGTTTGTCATTCTTACTGACACTAGTTTCACGTCTCAGGTTGACATCGTACTGTATGGAACATTGTTTGTATAACAAACAGACGCTAGTGTCACGTCTCATGTTGAAATCGTACTGTATGGAGAATTGTTTGTATAACTTTCTGACACTAATGTCATGTTTCATGTTGAAATCGTACTGTACGGAACATTTTTTGCATAACTTTCTGACGCTAGTGTAACGTGTAATGTTGGAATCGTACTATAAAGAACATTGTTTGTCATACTTACTGACACTAGTTTCACGTCTCAGGTTGTCATCGTACTGTATGGAACATAGTTTGTATAACTGTCTGACACTAATGTCACGTGTCATGTTAATATCGTACTGTAAATAAATAGTGTTGGTCTAACTAACTAACGTAAGTGTCACGTTTCGGGTTGTAATTGTACTGTATACACCATTGTTGGTCTATCTAACTGACACTAGTGGCACGTCTTAGGTTGTTATCGTACTGTATAGAACAATGTTTGTATAACTTGCTGACACTAATGTCACGTGTCATGTTAAAATCGTACTGTATGGACTATTTTTGGTATAAATTACTGACGCTAGTGTCACGTGTCATGTTGAAATCGTATTGTACGGAACATTGTTTGTCATACTAACTGACGCTAGTGTCACGTCTCAGGTTGACATCGTACTGTATGGAACATTGTTTGTATAACTGTCTGACACCAATGTCACGTGTCATGTTGAAATCGTATTGTACAGAACATTTTTTTATAACTTTCTGACACTATTGTCACGTTTTAGGATGTAATCGTACTGTATGCATGCAGAACATCGTTTGTCTAACTAACTGACGCTAGTGTCACGTTTCAGGTTGTAATTGTACTGTATACACCATTGTTAGTCTTTCTAACGGACGCTAGTGTCACGTCTAAGGTTGTAATCGTACTGTAAATAAATAGTGTTGGTATAACTACCTGACACTACTGTCACGTCTCAAGGTGTTATCGTACTGTATAGAACATACATCGTTATTTAACTAACTGGTAGTGTCACGTTTCAGGTTGTAATTGTACTGTATACACCATTGTTGGTCTATCTAACTGACACTAATCGCACGTCTTAGGTTGTAACCGTACTGTATTGAACAATGTTGGTTTATCTTATTGACACTAGTGTCACGTCTCAGGGTGTAATCGTAGCGTATATAACATTGTTGGTTTATCTAACTGACACTATTGTCACGTCTCGGGGTTAAATCGTGCTGTATAGAACATTATTTGTCTAACTAACTGACGATAGTGTCACGTCGTAGGTTGTAACCGTACTGTACTGAACATTGTTTGTATAACTTTCTGACTCTTATGTCACGTGTCATGTTGAAAACTAGTTTCAAGTCTCAGGGTGTAATAGTAGCGTATATAACATTGTTGTTTTATCTAACTGACACTATTGTCACGTCTCGGGGTAAAATCGTACTGTATAGAACATGTTTGTCTAACTAAATGACAATAGTGTCACGTCTTAGGTTGTAACCGTACTCTACTGAACATTGTTTGTATAACTTTCTGACACTTATGTCACTTGTCATGTTGAAAACTTGTGTCACGTCTCAGGGTGTAACCACAGTGTATATAACATTGTTAGTTTATCTAACTGACACTAGTGGCACGTCTTAGGTCGTAATCGTACTGTATAGAACAATGTTGGTTTATCTAACTGACACGTGTGTCACGTCTCAGGGTGTAATCTTAGCGTATATAACATTGTTGGCTTATCTAACTGACACTACTGTCACGTCTAGGGGTGTGATCGTACTGTATATAACATTGTTTGTCTTACCAATTGACGCTAGTGTCACGTCTTTGGTTGTAATCGTACTGTATAGAACATTGTTGGTTTTTCTAACTGACACTAGGGGGACGTCTTAGGTTGTAATCGTACTGTATAGAACAATATTGGTTTATCTAACTGACACCAGTGTCACGTCTCAGGGTGTAACGGTAGTGTTTATAGCATTGTTCACTTGTCTAACAGACACTAGTGGGACGTCTTAGTTTGTAATTTATACTGTGTAGAACAATATTGGTCTATCTACCTGACCCTAGTGTCACGTCTTAGGTTGTAATCGATCTGTATAGAGCAATTTTGGTTTATCGAACTGAAACTAGTGTCACGTCTCGGGGTGTAATCGTACTGTTTTGAACATTGTTTGTCTAACTAACTGACGCTAGTGTCACGTCTTAGGTTGTAATCGTACTGCATAGAACATTGTTGGTTTATCTAACTGACACTAGTGGCACGTCTCATGTTGAAATCGTACTGTACTGAACATTGTTTGTTTAACTTTCTGACACTAATGTCACGTCTCATTTTGAAATCGTACTGTACGGAACATTTTTTTGATAAATTTCTGACAATACTGTCACGTCTCAGGATGTAATTGTACTGTATGCATGCAGATCATCGTTAATCTTACTAACTTACGTTAATGTCACGTTTCAGATTGTAATTGTACTGTATACACCATTGTAAGTCTTTCTAACGGACACTTGTGTCACGTCTTAGGTTGTAATCGTACTGTAAAGAATAGTGTTGGTCTAACTAACCGACACTACTGTCACGTCTCAAGGTGAACTCCTACTGTGTAGAAAATCGTTATTTAACTAACTTACGGTAGTGTCAAGTTTCAGGTTGTAATTGTACTTTATACACCACTGTTGGTCTATCTAACTGACACTAGTGCCACGTCTTAGGTTGTAATCGTACTGTATGGAACAATGTTGGTTTATCTAACTGACACTAGTGTCACGTCTCAGGGTGTTATCGTAGCGTATATAACATTGTTGGGTTATCTAACTAACACCATTGTCACGTCTCGGGGTTAAATCGTACTGTATAGAACATTGTTTGTCTAACTAACTGACGATAGTGTCACGTCTTAGATTGTAATCGTACTGTACTGAACATTGTTTGTATAACTTTCTGACTCTTATGTCACGTGTCATGTTGAAAACTAGTGTCACGTCTCAGGGTGTAACCGTATTGTATATAACATTGTTGGTTTATCTAACTGACACTAGAAGAACGTCTCATGTTGAAATCGTACTGTACTGAACATTGTTTGTATAACTTTCAGACACTAGTGCCACGTCTCATGTTGAAATATAACTGTACGGAACATTGTTTGTATAATTTTCTGACACTAATGTCACGTCTCATGTTGAAATCTAACTGTACTGAACACTGTTTGTATAACTGTCTGAAACTAATGTCACGTCTCATGTTGAAATCGTACTGTACGAAACATTTTTTTATAACTTTCTGACACTACTGTCACGTCTAAGTATGTAATCGTAGTGTATATAACATTGCTAGTTTATCTAACTGACACTAGTGGCACGTCTTCGGTTGTAATCGTACTGTATAGAACAATATTGGTTTTTCTAACTGACCCTAGGGGCACGTCATAGGTTGTAATTGTACTGTATAGAAGATTGTTGTTTTTTTCTAACTGACTAGGGGCACGTCTTAGGTTGTTATCGTACTATATAGAACACTATTGGTTTATCTAACTGACACTAGTGTCACGTCTCAGGTAGTAACGGTAGTGTATATAACATAATTTATTTATATAATTGGCACTCGTGTTACGTCTCGGGGTTAAATCGTACTGTATAGAACATTGTTTGTGTAACTAACTGACGATAGTGTCACGTCTTAGGTTGTAACCGTACTGTACTGAACATTGTTTGTATAACTTTTTGACCCTGATGTCACGTGTCATGATAAAACTAGTGTCACGTCTCAGGGTGTAACCACAGTGTATATAACATTGTTAGTTCATCTAACTGACACTAGTGTCACCTCTCGGGTGTGATCGTACTGTATATAACATTATTTGTCTTTCTAACTGACGCTAGTGTCACTTCTTAGGTTGTAATCGTACTATATAGAACATTGTTAGTTTTTCTAACTGACACTAGGGGGGCGTCTTAGGTTGTAATCGTACTGTATAGAACATTTTTGGTTTATCTAACTGACACCAGTGTCACGTCTCAGGGTGTAACGGTAGTGTTTATAGCATTGTTAACTTATCTAACTGACACTAGTGGGACGTCTTAGGTTGTAATTTATACTGTGTAGAACAATATTGGTTTATCGAACTGACACTAGTGTCACGTCTCGGGTGTAATCGTACTGTTTTGAACATTGTTTTTCTAACTAACTGACGCTAGTGTCACGTTTTAGGTTGTAATCGTACTGTATAGAACATTGTTGGTTTATCTAACTGACACTAGTGGCACGTCTCATGTTGAAATCGTACTGTACTGAACATTGTTTGTTTAACTTTCTGACACTAATGTCACGTCTCATGTTGAAATCGTACTGTACGAAACATTTTTGTATAAATTTCTGACACTACTGTCACGTCTAAGGATGTCATTGTACTGTATGCATGCTGATCATCGTTTGTCTTACTAACTGACGCTAATGTCACGTTTCAGGTTGTAATTGTACTGTATACACCATTGTAAGTCTTTCTAAAGGACACGTGTGTCACGTCTTAGGTTGTAATCGTACTGTAAATAATAGTGTTGGTCTAACTAACTGACACTACTGTCACGTCTCAAGGTGTACTCGTACTGTATAGAGAATCGTTATTTAACTAACTAACGGTAGTGTCACGTTTCCGGTTGTAATTGTACTGTATACATCACTGTTGGTCTATCTAACTGACACTAGTGGCACGTCCTAGGTTGTAATCGTTCTGTATAGAACAATGTTGGTTTATCTAATTTACACTAGTGTCACGTCTCAGGGTGTAATCGTAGCGTATATAACATTGTTGGTTTATCTAACTAACACCATTGTCACGTCTCGGGGTTAAATCGTACTGTATAGAACATTGTTTGTCTAACTAACTGACGATAGTGTCACGTCTTAGATTGTAATCGTACTGTACTGAACATTGTTTGTATAACTTTCTGACACTAATGTCACGTCTCATGTTGAAATATAACTCTACAGAACATTGTTTGTATAACTTTCTGACGCTAATGTCACGTCTCATGTTGAAATCTAACTATACAAAACATTGTTTGTATAACTTTCTGACACTAATGTCACGTCTCATGTTGAAATCGTACTGTTCGAAACATTTTTTTATAACTTTCTGAGACTACTGTCACGTCTTAGTATGTAATCGTAGTGTATATAACATTGCTAGTTTATATAACTGACACTAGTGGCACGTCTTCGGTTGTTATCGTACTGTATAGAACAATATTGTTTTTTTTCTAACTGACACTAGGGGCACGTCTTAGGTTGTAATCGTACTGTATAGAACATTGTTGTTTTTTTTCTAACTGACACTAGGGGCACGTCTTAGGTTGTTATCGTACTGTATAGAACAATATTGGTTTATCTAACTGACACTAGTATCACATCTCAGGGTGTAACGGTAGTGTATATAACATTGTTTATTGATATAACTGACACTAGTGGCACGTCTTAGGTTGTAATCGTACTGTATAGAACAATGTTGGTTTGTCTAACTGACACTAGTTGCACGTCTCATGTTGAAATCGTACTGTACTGAACATTGTTTGTTTAACTTTCTGACACTAATGTCACGTCTCATGTTGAAATCGTACTGTACGGAACATTTTTTTGATAAATTTCTGACAATACTGTCACGTCTCAGGATGTAATTGTACTGTATGCATGCAGATCATCGTTAATCTTACTAACTTACGTTAATGTCACGTTTCAGGTTGTAATTGTACTGTATACACCATTGTAAGTCTTTCTAACGGACACTTGTGTCACGTCTTAGGTTGTAATCGTACTGTAAAGAATAGTGTTGGTCTAACTAACCGACACTACTGTCACGTCTCAAGGTGAACTCCTACTGTGTAGAAAATCGTTATTTAACTAACGTACGGTAGTGTCAAGTTTCAGGTTGTAATTGTACTTTATACACCACTGTTGGTCTATCTAACTGACACTAGTGCCACGTCTTAGGTTGTAATCGTACTGTATGGAACAATGTTGGTTTATCTAACTGACACTAGTGTCACGTCTCAGGGTGTTATCGTAGCGTATATAACATTGTTGGGTTATCTAACTAACACCATTGTCACGTCTCGGGGTTAAATCGTACTGTATAGAACATTGTTTGTCTAACTAACTGACGATAGTGTCACGTCTTAGATTGTAATCGTACTGTACTGAACATTGTTTGTATAACTTTCTGACTCTTATGTCACGTGTCATGTTGAAAACTAGTGTCACGTCTCAGGGTGTAACCGTATTGTATATAACATTGTTGGTTTATCTAACTGACACTAGAAGAACGTCTCATGTTGAAATCGTACTGTACTGAACATTGTTTGTATAACTTTCAGACACTAGTGCCACGTCTCATGTTGAAATATATCTGTACGGAACATTGTTTGTATAATTTTCTGACACTAATGTCACGTCTCATGTTGAAATCTAACTGTACTGAACACTGTTTGTATAACTGTCTGAAACTAATGTCACGTCTCATGTTGAAATCGTACTGTACGAAACATTTTTTTATAACTTTCTGACACTACTGTCACGTCTAAGTATGTAATCGTAGTGTATATAACATTGCTAGTTTATCTAACTGACACTAGTGGCAAGTCTTCGGTTGTAATCGTACTGTATAGAACAATATTGGTTTTTCTAACTGACACTAGGGGCACGTCATAGGTTGTAATTGTACTGTATAGAAGATTGTTGTTTTTTTCTAACTGACTAGGGGCACGTCTTAGGTTGTTATCGTACTATATAGAACAATATTGGTTTATCTAACTGACACTAGTGTCACGTCTCAGGTAGTAACGGTAGTGTATATAACATAATTTATTTATATAATTGGCACTCGTGTTACGTCTCGGGGTTAAATCGTACTGTATAGAACATTGTTTGTGTAACTAACTGACGATAGTGTCACGTCTTAGGTTGTAACCGTACTGTACTGAACATTGTTTGTATAACTTTCTGACCCTGATGTCACGTGTCATGATAAAACTAGTGTCACGTCTCAGGGTGTAACCACAGTGTATATAACATTGTTAGTTCATCTAACTGACACTAGTGGCACGTCTCGGGTGTGATCGTACTGTATATAACATTATTTGTCTTTCTAACTGACGCTAGTGTCACTTCTTAGGTTTTAATCGTACTATATAGAACATTGTTAGTTTTTCTAACTGACACTAGGGGGGGGCGTCTTAGGTTGTAATCGTACTGTATAGAACATTTTTGGTTTATCTAACTGACACCAGTGTCACGTCTCAGGGTGTAACGGTAGTGTTTATAGCATTGTTAACTTATCTAACTGACACTAGTGGGACGTCTTAGGTTGTAATTTATACTGTGTAGAACAATATTGGTTTATCGAACTGACACTAGTGTCACGTCTCGGGTGTAATCGTACTGTTTTGAACATTGTTTTTCTAACTAACTGACGCTAGTGTCACGTTTTAGGTTGTAATCGTACTGTATAGAACATTGTTGGTTTATCTAACTGACACTAGTGGCACGTCTCATGTTGAAATCGTACTGTACTGAACATTGTTTGTTTAACTTTCTGACACTAATGTCACGTCTCATGTTGAAATCGTACTGTACGAAACATTTTTGTATAAATTTCTGACACTACTGTCACGTCTAAGGATGTCATTGTACTGTATGCATGCTGATCATCGTTTGTCTTACTAACTGACGCTAATGTCACGTTTCAGGTTGTAATTGTACTGTATACACCATTGTAAGTCTTTCTAAAGGACACGTGTGTCACGTCTTAGGTTGTAATCGTACTGTAAATAATAGTGTTGGTCTAACTAACTGACACTACTGTCACGTCTCAAGGTGTACTCGTACTGTATAGAGAATCGTTATTTAACTAACTAACGGTAGTGTCACGTTTCCGGTTGTAATTGTACTGTATACATCACTGTTGGTCTATCTAACTGACACTAGTGGCACGTCCTAGGTTGTAATAGTTCTGTATAGAACAATGTTGGTTTATCTAATTTACACTAGTGTCACGTCTCAGGGTGTAATCGTAGCGTATATAACATTGTTGGTTTATCTAACTAACACCATTGTCACGTCTCGGGGTTAAATCGTACTGTATAAAACATTGTTTGTCTAACTAACTGACGATAGTGTCACGTCTTAGATTGTAATCGTACTGTACTGAACATTGTTTGTATAACTTTCTGACACTAATGTCACGTCTCATGTTGAAATATAACTGTACAGAACATTGTTTGTATAACTTTCTGACGCTAATGTCACGTCTCATGTTGAAATCTAACTATACAGAACATTGTTTGTATAACTTTCTGACACTAATGTCACGTCTCATGTTGAAATCGTACTGTTCGAAACATTTTTTTATAACTTTCTGAGACTACTGTCACGTCTCAGTATGTAATCGTAGTGTATATAACATTGCTAGTTTATCTAACTGACACTAGTGGCACGTCTTCGGTTGTTATCGTACTGTATAGAACAATATTGGTTTTTTTTCTAACTGACACTAGGGGCACGTCTTAGGTTGTAATCGTACTGTATAGAACATTGTTGTTTTTTTCTAACTGACACTAGGGGCACGTCTTAGGTTGTTATCGTACTGTATAGAACAATATTGGTTTATCTAACTGACACTAGTATCACATCTCAGGGTGTAACGGTAGTGTATATAACATTGTTTATTGATATAACTGACACTAGTGGCACGTCTTAGGTTGTAATCGTACTGTATAGAACAATGTTGGTTTGTCTAACTGACACTAGTTGCACGTCTCAGGGTGTAATCGTAGCATATACAACATTGTTGGTTTATCTTACTGACACTACTGTCACGTATCAGGGTGTAATCGTACTGTATAGAACATTGTTTGTCTAACTAACTAACGGTAGTGTCAGGTTTCACGTTGTTATTGTACTGTATACACAATTGTTGGTATTTATAACTGACACTAGTGTCACGTTTTATGTTGTAATCGTATTAGATTAACGGATAGAAAATAATTGAATAAAGATTGGGAACATGCATACAGTGCTAGGCAATAAATACCACCCTTCCCTTCGTTATCGTCTTGCTACAGAAAAATGCCACATAGATCCTTTGTTTGTTCTTTTCTGATATATTCTTTGTGGACATTTTCTTAGATATATCAATTAAGACCATACTTTTATTTAATGAAAATTACTTTGAATGGTCTTATTTCCGATTACCGACTTTTGACTCAAGTTTCTATTTTTTCCCAATAGGTTAACTTCTCAGTGGTAAGAGAGCCTAGTTCTCAGTCAATTGCGCGCAACCAAAAGAAGCACAATCAATGATATAAACAGTGCAATCTTGTGGGATGTTTACTGATTTTGTCTGGGATAGAATAACATTAAACAGTAAACTTTTCCTCAAAATTGTACCGATTAATATCTCGAATTTACTTATTCATGTTATTTACGTTACTTTTGATTGACCTAGTACAAGGATTTAAAACTTCATATTAAACAATTTCATTCCTGAGTCAAAAGTCGGTACGAAAATGAGTTTGTTTTTTATCTGTGCATTGCTTATTTTAACATGTCCATGCATGGTTCATAAGAATAAACTAGATCTTAAATCAGAAACTTGACTTGCCATATTATCTGTCAATGTCTTTATCTGCAGTTTGTCAACGACTGTTCTTCTTTTAATGGTGAGAAGTAGGATTGATTCTGAAACAATTTTGTTAATTAACATGAAATTTTTTTTCGGCCGATTGAAAGTTCAAACAACGCTTCTTTCTAATATAAAATAATATATAAAACAGTAAGATTTAAAAGCAACAGTTTTATGACGTGACTGTAAACATTGAATGCTCAAAGTTCGACTCTCAATATAAACGAAAAAAAATCTTTTATTAATTTTCGAAAATCGATATGTAGCACACGATCTAGACTAGGACAGCATTTGGTGACATAAAATCGTGTTTTTGAGCGATTAACCCTCCCCTGTCACAGTTATGTATGAACATAATAATAACACAACCGATAAAACTCAACTGCAAATGGCTAACGGTATCGGTAAAAAGAACAAAATTCCAAATAACGTGAAGATGATAGATACAAAAGACAGATATAAGAGTAGCCATTATTCCTCATATCTTGATAAAAGTATAAAACATGGAAAAACAAATCAAATTTTTCTAGACTAAAGTATAATTCAAAGCAAATACAATGGATCTAGTGTACAAAGACGACAATATAATAATCGGAGAAAAACAATGTTAAAGTGAACGAAAATGTCATCTACAGAATGTAGCATGAGGAATACTATAACTGTTAATATATCTTTTTGTATGTTTAAAGGTTTTTTATTAATTTAATTTTTAAAAGCAAAAATATTTCTGGCAAAATATTTTTTTTGAAGAGTTCCACACGCTTTTTAATTAACAACATTTGATGTTGAAGTTATTTAATTTTGACGGAAGTTCATTTATAAGATTTTAGTTTAAAGCAACTATACGAACATGATTTACTTGATTTACAATTTGATATAGATGAAATATTAGTATTACCTTTCTATACTATTGTTCTTGTAATTATCGTTGTTCACCTCTTATATGTGATGAGTTTCCCTCAGTTTAAGTTTTTAACCCGGATTTGTTTTTTTCTAGCAATTAATGTGTTTCGAACAGCATATACTACTGTTGCCTTTATTTCAATACACCAAATTCACCAAATAGCATACTGACAAACCTATGCTTGATTTTTATCAATTGTTTTGAAATTTATATGTGACGCCATTTTTGTGGCGTTGATCATGTCGTGTAAAGAACAGTTCGTGGTTCTGTTGTACTATTTGTCCGTGCTGTCCTTTGTTGTTTATTGTCTTCGTTTTAATTTCTTTGTTATCATGTCCAAATTTACAATCGTAACGTGTATTTATGTACCTGTCCTGAATGTTCTTGCATTTATTTTTACTGTACTCTTGGTATGCAATCTTGTCATTGTATTGTTATATTTAACATTGCTATAACAGCCCGAGGTTTTGATAGCCACAAAACCAGATTCAACTCACCATGTTGTTCTTAAGATTCTTGTACCAAGTCAGGAAAATGTCAATTGTTATTTTATATATATTTTAAAAAGGTAGGTATTTTCTTTGAATGCTGCATTGCCGTTTTTGTTGTTGCACTTCAGTGTTTCTGTTGTTTCGTTGTTTTCTTCTTATAGTTGATGTGATCGGTTAAGTATGAAAACCTGTTTTCCCTCAATCGATTTATGACTTTAAAACAGCGGTAAACTGTTGTTGCACCTATAAACAATTAAAGGCTCTATATTTTTTTCTTCATTCTTTTATATAAATAAGATCGTTAGTTTTCTCGTTTAAATTGTTTTACTTTGTCATATCGGGGCCTTTTATAGCTGGCTATGCGGTATGGGCTTTGTTCATTGTTGAAGGCCGTGCGATGACCTCTATTTGTTCATGTCTGTTCATTTTGGTCTTTTGTGGACAGTTGTCTTATTGGCAATCTTACCACATCTTCTTTTTTATATATCTATAAACAAAATCTGTGTCACCGTACAAATATAAATGAGTGATATTCTGTTTTATAAACAATTCTACAGACACAGTTAAATCGTGTAACCATATCTCTGTAGCTATAACGTTTGTTAATAAATGTTGTGATTTTTCACTCCTTTATAACACAAAATATTATAATATTCATGTCTGATTAAAAAAAATAGATGGCTGACCAAAGTTAGTTGACGTAGTCAATATAATAAATACATATAATCATTAAAATGTAATTTCCCAGTTTTTAAGCTTCGTCATTTAAAGACCAAAACTGTCACGCGTGTTTTACTTGGTCCAATGCAGAAAAGTAATACGATGTCTTTAAATGTAGAAACAGATCTAACTACCAATTATTGATTTTTTTTTAAATCAGCGGAGGAGTATTATAGTAATGATTTATAGTAAAATATGATATATTGTACTTTAACAACTTTCTTTCTGGACATTATGGGTAAATGGTTTTATTTCAGTGTCATGTTTATTTCTAAGTCGATTTTGGTGTTGATGGTGGAGTTGGTACGCTATTCTTTCCAGTGATATTTAATTTGTTCGTGTTACCATTTAGATGTGTTGAGTGTAGCTACACGTCTAATTGAATTTGCCAGATATAATTGATTTTGTAAACTATACTTTGAATATATTTAGTATCTTTTTTCACCACACGTAGTATTACCACAAGTGAAGAGTTTGTCCAAAATTCATATAAAAGCGAGTGTACTAAATTATATCGAATTAGATGAAGACCGAGACCGAGACAAACAAAATATGTTACCATATCTCATAGGATATATTAACTTAGCATACTTTTAAGTAGGTGTCTTTTGATAAAAGATAAATGCTTTTTAACATCATGAACTTCTATAAAAACAAAAGTACAATATGAAGTGAAAATTATTTTTCAAGACTTATCCATTTATATTTATAAAGTATTTTTTCTCCCTTCAATGAAAAACTGGTCATACTTTAAACTAAATTCACCTTTTTAAAAAATGTACTAAATAACATATACTATTTAAATCCTTTTTCATCTGCTCACTAGTCATGCTAGTTGGCCATTGTGTAAAATTGTTGGATCGTTTAAACAGACGGTTACCTACTTTTATATTTCATTACAATAATAAATACCTTTAAATTAAATCTACGAATGTTGTGTAACTAGTTGTGAAGATTTATTTTTAACAAAAACGTACGGAAAGAAAATCAAAGATGGCCGATCATTTATGATGTGATTTTAAACTGAGGTACGTATTTTTGTTAAGTTTCAAAACAATTATTTAATTATGCTTTGTGTGATTTTAATCCTCACGCGAGTCAATGTGAACAAAGACAACACATGCACGTAAGCGGAATTGAAATAAGATAAATTTCCACGAACTTCGTGACAGGCTAAGGATTTCCCTTTTCATCGTCGTCATCCAATATGTCGCTGGTTATGCCAAAGACAAATAATGTGATAACATTAGAAATGTAAAATTTTATCTTTAAGATAATCACATCAACAAGTTAACACAAGGAATTAAATCAACATTATTTTACTTTTAAAACAGAAAGTATTGTAAGATGCCCTCATGCTCAATCAAAAGATCAAATACATCGTCTCATTAAACAGTGTGTTGTATGTGGTAGGCCGTGTTCACATCAAACGATATGTACAGTAAACATCTATAATCCTTTTTTAATTACCTGTACATAAGATTTGTTCACACTTGTAAACTATAGGTCATTTCAATGTTCATTATGGCGAACCGAATGCAAATTTTTCGGACAACTTTTCTAGCAGTTGGGGAACGAAAACGGGGGATGTATATTTTTCATTTCAATGTTCATTATGTCGAACCAAATGCAAATTTTTCGGACAACTTTTCTAGCAGTTGGGGAACGACCAATTGACTTCAAAAAGGGGGGATGGATTTCTTCTGAGAAATATTCCGATCCCCGATTTAACAAAATACAAATTATGGTCATCATTGGTCATAGAGATGATAAAAAATTTATTCTGAATCCAAAGTTTCCCCAAACATTACAGTGATAAATATTGAAAATAGATATTTGATTCCTGGTATCGAAAAATACTGAATAAAAACGTTCGCGCGAAAAAAAATGCTGAAACAAAAATATACATCCCCTTTTTTTTAAGTTAAGTGGTTTCTCCCTTATGAAAGACAATTTGATGATTTGCAATAGTTTGACAATACTAAAGATGTCTCGATTACGCATTTTAAAACGTAGGCTGAAGCAGTGTGCTAACAGACAAAGAAAAAGTATTGAGATGTTAAAAGGATCACTACATTTTTATCTTTTCTGTTTATTTCAAATTGTATTTTTGTCCCAAGGAGTATTTAGCAAAGAGAGATGTGAATGTTTTTTTTTTTTTTTATTTCTAAGTGTATTTTAACGGATCTGAGATACTTGACACACAATACAATTTACCTCACACTTTTTCTAGGAATTCATTTATGAGTAAATCGTTGTTTGAGTAAAGACCAGTGGTAAATATCTCCGTGTACGTCTAGTCGAATCGCGAAGATATTTTCAAATGAATTAAGTGTTCGGCAATGATTTGAATCTACATAAAGGTTTTTTTTAAACAAATAAATATATCAAATTTAGCAAATATTTCTGTAAAGAACTTCATTAATAATTGTAATAAATATCAATTTAATCAAAATTCGTTTCTTCCTGAAAAATACTTGGTAATTATAAAGTTATATATGCCTAATTTTGTGTATACTTAACCTACACAAGGCCAACATTGACTATCGACTGCTTGTAGACAAAACATAATTTAAACTACATGTAAACATTGAGATTTATCAATGGGAATGTAATTGTGTGTAGTTTACGTGTGATTTACACTAACACAACACCGAGTTTATGTCAATGTGAACACGGCCTTAGTGTCAAGACATTGTAGCAGTGTAAATGTATCTTATTGAGAACCAAAAACAAAGAAGATAACAGAAATAAATGAAAGCTCGAATTAAAAGATAAAAATCATAGCATTACACATCTGCCTCAAATATTTTCATCAATTATTTACAAATACTTATCACGTATATGAGGGGAGAAATTTACCTATTTAAATTTTAAGGAGATTTATAATTCTGATTTCAAGCATATTCATGTGTGATTAATTTGTGTTTTACTACAAAAAGTATTGTATTTTAAACTGGATGTCCGAAGGAAATTCGATAATTGATTTAGGTATGCATGGTGGATGGGGGCTCCTAAACAGGTGTCTATGCATTTACCCAGGGACAGATCGACCAAAGTTTTTAAATTTGAATATGTTGATTGTTATGACAAAATGGATATATTGTTTAATATTGACGATATTTACTCTCATCATTTAGGAGTTATGTTTTTATTCAAAGATTGAAAAATGGCATTTCCAGTTTTGTCCTTTATTTAACTCATGAACCATTCAAACACAGCTTAAATAATATCATATAATGTTACTTATGGCAAATGGTGGTCAAGCTTATTATTGTCTGGAGTTTAGATCTTTGTGATATTGCAAAACCAGGACATAACATAAATGTTAGAAAAATCTAGTTTGCTGTCACGCCGATGGCCTCTTGTTGAAAGTAAAACAATCCAAATATCGAATTCCAAGGAATATTTTGATTTTATAGCTAGCCATACATATCACTTGTCTGGCAGTTTCATGAAATAACAGCATACGACAACGATGTGTGAACAAACCAATATACATAATAGGTTAACAGGACACAAATAGGGATACATCAGTCAACATTGTCCTGCTGGTGTTGTGAACTTAAAAACAATAAAAAAAAATATGCCTTCAAAGAAAAACAAAATGGCATACATACAAAGCACATATGCAATAAAGAAAGACAAGAATACAAAACATTATAACAGTACAATAATTAAATTAGATGCATAATGTTTAACAAACTTAGTATATAGATGAATAGTTATATTTAGTTTCTGTTAACAAAAGTAATAAACACAATACACAGAATATGTTGTCAACTACAATAATCGATTATTAATTGAGAAAAACGTTCATACAGATACAATTGAGAAAATAATCATCCGTTACCAGATGAACTGTTTTGCAGTTGCATGAAATTACTTCATAAGGTAACATTCCAATAACCTTGAAAAATCAGGCTTTGTTTTTTTTCAATTTTGAAATTAATTTCCAACCCCTCTCTCTCTAAACATCCCTTCCTCAACCCATACCCCTCATATTTGAATTATCGTTACCGCATTGCAACAATTTTTTAAAATTATACATGTTTTACATAAAATAGTATATGTGACGTATGTGTGCGTTAATATTCTGTCTATAAAGATTAAGTTCGATGGCACGTGCCAATAATCAAAAGGTTATAAAATCAACGATGCATAAAATAACTTGACAATGACAATGGCTATTTCACAGTTACATCATACGTTCACCCGTCATGATCTCATATAAACATGTAGCTCCGTATATGTAGTTTAAGGTTCTTAATCCTTTTTTGATTGCTTCTTTCTAACAATATTGACGACGTTATTCAAACTACACGCACATATCACAAAACCGCAAATTTAATATAGTTTAAAAGATATTGAAAATGCTTTTGTTTTTATATCAAAAATGTATGCTCGTGTATTTTTTATTCTAGATGTTTACCTAAAATGTATTAAACATGCAAAAGTTTAGATTTTTTTCTCAAATATTTCCCAAAAGAAACATATAAAAGCGTGTACTAAATTACTTCAAATTAAATGAAAACCGAGACAGACAAATATGTTATGATATCTCATATGATATATTAACTAAGCAAACTTTTAAGTAGATGTCTTTTGATGAAGAATACATGTTTTAACAAGATGGGTTTCTTTAAAAACAAATGTATAATATGAATTGAAAAGTGTTTTTCAAAACTTATTCATTAATATATTGCTTCAGTATTTCTTCTCCTTTTAATGAAATCTGGTCATACTTTTGACTAAATTCACCTTTTTAAAAAATGTATTAAATAACATGAAAACTGAGATAGACAGAGGATCTTATCATATCTCATAGGATATACAAACTTAAAATATTCAGCCATTATTTAAAATATTGGATCGTTTCAACAGGAAGTAACCTTTGTTTTCTGTTTGTATTATTACAAAAGTGAATACTTTTAAATCAAATTTAACAAATTCTTCTGACTAGTTTCGACGAAAGATTTCTTTTTCAACATGTACACACCTATCTTTGACTGATTGATTGCCGAAATAAATGGATTTTAATGTAACTGTGTCATATGATAAGAACATTAAAAATGCTTGATCATGTGTGATTTGATTTCGTGCTGAGGTACGTATTTTTCTTAAATTTGATGTAATGGTTTAGTAAACTTTAAACCTTTAATTAAGCTTTGTGTCATTTTAATTTGCGACTCAGAAAACACATGAAGGTAACAAAATAAATGAACTTTGATGAACTACGTGACAGGTTATACATTATATCGTCATCATCCAGTATGCAGCTGGTTTTGCCAAATATAAATGATATAATTTACAAACACAGGCAATTTAATCAACCTAATGCTTCTTTACTCTTTAATCTAAGAATGATTCGAGTTAAAAATATTCTATAATCGTTTAAAAGATCAAATGCATCGTCTCATTAAACAGAGTATTTAGTAAAAAGCTGTTGATTCGATTTATTTGAGGTTATGATAAATCCTACTTTGTGAAGAACAACCTTGATTATAAAATCCAAAACAAAACGAGAATGATATGATCAATATGCGGTCCATTTTGATTGACAACATTTGTCTTATATTTATGACTAACATTTCAACACCAATATTCCTCAATTAATAGTCATGCATTCCAACTAGCAGACTCGTAAACTCAGAATTAATACACAAGCTTCGCGAAGACAAATAGAAAACAAATCATCTTGAAAAAAGGAACGTAACTAAAATAGCGAGCTCCGAGAAAGATTATAAACGGACAGTCCGTTATATAATAGAAACATTAAAAGCCCAAACATATCAATAAAATGGACATCAACTGTCAAATTCGAAACTTGCCATCGGCTTTTTCAATGTAGAAAATGGTGGACCAAACCTGGTCGTATAGCTAGCTAAACTTCTTACTTGTATCACTCTTACATGTCTTATTTATACATGTTATACAGATACTGAAACTCCATAACCAATATTTAAGTCAGTGCTTGCATCTGAAGTATTAAAATGCATTTGAGTGTATGGATACTGTCAGATTTCCCTACTATCTTGATTGTTTTCTTGACATTCACACATATAATACCCATTTCTCAGCGGCAATAACAGCAACGATAACATAAACAAACAATTTATCCCATCGTATTACGATTACAAATATCATTTCATATGTTACATTTGTGCTTGTTCACTCTACACGAACTTCATTTAAGGGGGTGCGCTTCGTTCACAAAGACTTCTGCAACAGCTTTTCGGAGAAGAATGGCTGAATTCGATACGTATCTGATTTTACGGTCACCGTCACGTATTGTTTGACATATGCGATAAATATAAATACGAAGATGTGATATGAGTGCAAATGAAACAACTCTCCATCCAGGTCACAAAGTATGTAGCGATTATAGTTAGTAATCATAAAGGGATAAGAATCATTTATTTAATCATTTTATTTTATGTATAACTTTATTTCATTCATCTATTTATATTTTGTTGGTGAAATAATTGGAAAGTTCAACACTTGTATGGATGATAATTTCAAAATACATTGATATCAGCTTTATTTCTTTATTTACAGAACTTTCTCAATGAGCTCAGAAGATAAAAGGAAAAAGCTTTGCCAGGTATAAAAATAACTTATGGTGTTCGAAACTAATACATAATAAATTTGTAAAGGGATATCTTTTTTTCATATTTCTGATAATGATTACACAAATGATTAGTAAACATCATATATGTAATTATCATAGCTGTTAGATATACACGATTCAGTTGAATAATCGTGGTATACATGAATGTATCAACTGTTTTATGAAATAAAACATACGTCATATAGTACATGTATAAGTTTGTATCCTGCGCTTACTTTAAAACTGAAATACAACAACGCATTTGAAGCATGCGTAGTGCATGTAAACACAAATGATATCGGATATGTTCCTTGCGTCGTAACTACGATTCGCTTCCCTTTCATGAATATAACCTACCGAATTAAACTATTTACCGGATTTGTTATAACATAAACAAAACGACGGGTGCCACATGTGGAGCAGGATCTGCTTTCCCTTCCGGAGCACCCAAGATCACCACTAGTTTTTGAAGGGGTTCTAATTGCTTATTCCTTAGTTTTCTATGTTGTCATGTGTTCTGTTGTTTGTCTGTTAGTCTCTTTTAGTTTTTAGCCAGGCGTTGTCACATTATTTTCGATTTATTAGTTTGACTGTCCTTCTAGAATCTTTCCCTATTTAAGAAATGGTAGTAATGGCCAATTTAAAGCATAAAACATTTTTATTGAAAATGATGAAAAAAAAACCACTTCATACATGTGTTGCGTTCAAAAGGATTTTTTTTAAATCAAACATTGAAGCAAATATACTATACGGACTTATATAGGCGATGGGAATTGGAACAACACTGTCAAATAAGTACATTAAAAGGAGATTTAAAAGCTAAATTAGCTATATAATTATGTCAGCTTCACCATTGGCTGTTTTACTAAAGTGGTCAGAACCTAAGGGACTGGCAGACCTGCCACAGCAGTATGAACAAATTGAAAGACAATTTAGATACGTTTAACCAATTAAATTCAACCAAATCGATTATTTGGACGCTCAAACTTACAACTTAATATGTAGAGAGAAAAACAGATATAACTTAATTAATATGTTATCGCATGTGCATTTGAAAGCTGGAAATCCATTGTGCAAAACTAATTTTTTTCGCACTTTTAACAGATCAATTCAACAGTAAGTCGTCCAATTAATAGGACATCTTATATCAGAGAAAACAACATATTAGCTTTGCATCAAGCTAAAATATGACGAGAATTATATTTATCTTAACAATAACAGACGCACAATCCAACAGCGATATATAACTTTAGCCGAGATTAATAAGTCTAATAAGTCAAAACAAGAGTTGTAGAACAAAACATCCCCTTTTAATAATTATAGTCTATATTCCTTTAACAGATTGAAAACATACCGATTTTTTTAATTAATAATATATGTATGCATACTATACTAACTGCTTTAGTAATGAAGATATCACGCCACTAGATAGCCAATATAAAATTGAAAATGGAAGCAAGTCGGGCAAATTCAGAAATGTACACTCCATATTAATGTCCATTTTACAACCTGTTGAGTTCTTTAAATACAAACAAATGTCTACCCCTTGACATACATATGAAACCTACCGTGTGTGCGATAATCCTTCTCAAATTCTCTTTTCTTATCAAATTTGGTCTTTTAACTGTTGATGAGAGTGTCATTGATGAGTCATATGTATTCAGGAGTATATCCTTAACTGAGGTAAACTAAATGGCCTCCCAAATACCGTTTCGATTCCTGACATTTTAACTATAGATGCGATGACTTATCACTATTAGTACAATCATTCATTTTTGAAGATGCGGGGAATTTTTATTGTAGATTTATGTGATAAATGGACTTGCAACAAATGAAAAAACTTAATTGATGACTTTAGTACCATTGAGTGTACTTTGTGTGGTTTGATATATGTATGATAAGAGCAGATTCAACACCCGAATGAATTGACCTATGTCAAGAGTGAACGATATTCATAACCAATAAATCGTTTACCAACATTTCAATCAAATTGACCATTCAGGTTATTCCATTAAAGTTTGCATTTTTGAAAAAGATTATCACCACACCAATAATCCAACATTAAGTACACCGTTTCGCAGACACAGAGAAAAGTACTGGATCAGAGAATTAGGTACTGCAGCACCTTATGGATGTAATGACAAAATAGATACTGTAGGTAACTTGAGTAACCCTATCTGTAGTTCAGTGAATGTGATGGATTTTTTCAATAGGTCTCTTCGTCGGCCGAGCAGCCATGGACATCGTCGCTATAATCCACCTGATATGCATGATGGTTCTATAGATGGCCTTGCCGAAAAAATATCAATAAACCTCTTGGAATTCATCACATTCGCTCAAAACTGTATTCACTTCCGCTTTCTAGACTGGACTTTCTATTGAAAGCGTGTGAAGAATGCCACACTACAGATAGTCGATCTACGAAGTATTAAATAGTTGCCATGGTGATGGATATTGCGAACCATAGATTATTCAGACCCGTTTTTGAACATTTGGAGGAACTGCCAACACGTTCATTCTTCAATTTGAAGTTCACAAACAAGGGTATTGATGCTATAAATATAAGTAATATTCTTCACCATAAAAGAGTAAAAAGCAACATTCCTTCTTACTTTAAGAATCAATTTTGTTCTATAGTATCGTATTCCTACACCAACCCTGTTGCATCTAAAAAAAAAATCACAAAAAAGTGTTGCAGAATCTAAATATTGATGACTGCAAAGCTAAACCACCTGATGTGCCTGTTCACATTCCCATTTCATGTATAATCCAGCTGGCCATGTAATTTCTGGAGACCTAAACATAGTCAATAACTACAAGTTGAGACAATCTTTGTCCAAGGGTCCGAAATATAGAGAGCCACAGTCAATCAATTGGAAGCAGAACTTCAAACTACTAATTGATTCTGTTGATGGTAATGCGAAAGACTGGGCAAAAAGAGAAAAAGGTTGAGGTTGACACTCTTTCAGAGTGGGTAAAATCAGTTATGACATTGATTCAGATAAGAGTAAGTAAGCTTAAAGGGTCAATAAGCACCAAAAATCTTTCCATCTTTAAAGACCCTCAGGTCATAGAGGAGTTGTCTTACCTCAATGACAAATATGTTGTCGTTCTAGCTGACAAAGCCTCAAACAATATTGCTTTTGCTTGCAAGAAACACTACATTGACTGCTTGATTAAGAAACTGGGGATAAATAACACACTTGGAAATCCTACATATACACTAAGTACGCTTACGAAGCAGGAGATTCTGGAAAGCCACAGATCAGTTCTAATCTCCTTTGGTGTTAATCCAAAGGATGAAGACCAGGATCTTCCATCCTTATATTGGATTCCTTAGCTTCACAAGAATCCTTATACCATGTATAAGGAAATGTATATTACAGGTTCTTCCAAGTGTTCCACTACACCCCTTTCTAAAGTTCTTACTGCCATACTCACTGCAGTCAAAGAAATACTTCAGAAATATTCCGAAACGACATATTCAAGAAGTGGTGTTAACCAGATGTGGATACTGAAAAAATCAAAAGAGTTATTGGTGAATTGACAATCTCAATCATTTAAACCTTTGATTTTTCAACTCTTTATACCACTAGTTCACATACTAACCGTAAAGCTCGACTGAAAGAACTCGTCAGGTTATGTTTCTTTAACAAAAAGGGCACTAGAAGTTTTAAATATCTATTTTTGGGCTGGAATTCAGCTTACAAAATCATACAGAGTCAAAGAGAAAAAATACCGACGAGGATATCACTGCCATGCTGGACTTTTTAATTGACAACATATTTGTTGAATTTGGAGGTTTGGTCTCTTTGACAAATTCCACATGTCCATTCTTTATTTGTTTTTTAAATCATCGTATGGTGAAAATGAACATTTGTAGTGTACTACAGGTAAGGCTCTCAAAAATTAACTTAAACTACCAGTTTACCGCTTAATCGGTCGAACGACTATCAGAGTAACCGTTTAGGAAAATTACACTATATTTAGTCCAATATATATTAGAAAAGTCAGTTAGCGTGTGTTTTTTTTTATCCCTTTTTATCCAATTCCCTTTCGGTTTGAGCCATAGATAGATATAAGAAGCTGTCATATGTGACAATGAGAAAAGTCTTCATCCGAGTCCAAATTTATAAAAGTAGACCATTATAGGTCAACATAGGTCTTCAACATATAGTCTTGGCTCACACCGAACAGCAAGTTATAAAGAGCCCACTGTATAACTTTTAAACGGGAAAACTAACGGTTTAATATTTATCAAGATGTACGTAATTAGTGGTGAAGTGTATTGGAAATGGATAAATAAAACCAAGGATAAAGATCCCTACGATTTATAAGAAATTAAATGAAATACATTTGACATAAAAACTATTTCTTTTGAATTTATTAAAGTGTTCAATCAAACTTTCCTCCACAAGTTAAACTTTATCAAATACTTCTCTTACTTTATCTATTGTTTGAGCCAGTCGGCTAAATTAAGACTTTAACAGATAAAAAAATATATAATTCATATATAGTATCATTATTCGACAAAAAACATGACTCGCATAAAGAAAGCATCATAGTGGAATTTAGTTCAATATGAACAACTGAATGACAAAACCTATTCTACGTTTACAACTTTAATAATTGTGTTGAAATGGATATTTTTCTGCAACAACATCTTACCTGCTAGTTTTAAATCACCTGAACGATCTGTTCGTGAAATGTCATATTCACCTATTTCGGTATATATTTCACAGCTTGATGGCTTTAGGCGCGATCAAACCCCGTTCGTACCTCTTACATTGTCTCACTAGTATTATTTATTTCTAAACATATACATTTTAACTAATTTTCTTAATTTTCTTAAAAAATCAAAAAAACAAATCGTCTGTTTATTTATCATTATACATCAGAAATTTATGGCATATACAGTAAAAATGATAGGATCCGCACTTTACATACACTGACCATCATAATGATACAGATATAATTCATGGTAGTCGTAGGATGGCAATCATTACGTAATATGTTAAACAATTTAAATACAGTGGTCAACATGTTTTTGTAAAGGACACAACACGTTCATTGATATTACCCTGGTAAATACACTTTCTGCTCAGACACTCTTGACGTTTATTAAATCTAAATGGTAGCTGCAAGCTTTTGAATATCGTATTTGTTTGGAAATGAATGACCGATATGCAACTGAAATTGGTATACTGCTGCTAAGGTTGGGAAAATATATTAGTCAAAATTAAAATTGTCTCGCTTGTCATATATTCGGGTATTGAGGTTACTGTTGGGTTTTATTTGATTTCTAAATCTGAGGTACATACTTATAAAGCCAAATCAGAAAAGTGTCGATAGGTAATGGACGGCAAATCATCAATATAGCTGAATGTAAAATTAATGATCTGTCTTCTTTGATCTAGCTTTGGACAATTGGCTGAAGAAAGAGTTTTGTCAGAAGATGTACACTGTTCATTCATAATGGAAGGCTAACATTTGGTCTAAAAAGACTACCTTCAAATAAAAAAATAAGATAATGTCAACAAGGACCTCCAGCATGTTGATCACATGTTCTAGTTGAGAAATTTCTTACCTTTGTGTACACTGTTAATACATATGCCCTATGATACCCATGGCAATAGTGTCTTTCCGATTAAACCATTGTTAAAAAGATGTGATGTTATGGCGTCAATTTCCTACAAACGGACATCGAGTAGAGAAGTAAAAATAAATGAACATCAACTTCAGAATATCAAAAATTTATGTCGATTAGAGGACATAGTGGCCGTCGATTTTGAATGTTATTGTATTACGACGTTAGATTTGAACGTCGATTTGAGAAACGGACGTCGATGAGAGACCGGACGTTGATCTGAGTCCTACATACATTGTATTTTGTGAATAATGTTGGCAGTGCTACGTTCTGGTTGTTTCCTATCTATAAAACATAAAGTTACATACGTTTAAGCAAATAAGGACAAAAAGCCAAATTATTGATTTAGGGAGATCTGTTCTTCTATTTTAAATGTTTAAAAATTTTAAAACAGTAAACTACAATCAAACAATGTGCTTTCATGTCATAACAGAACCAAAGTACTACAATAATAGCCAATGAACTGTTGATATCCTCTTGGACTAATCCACCTTCTGTCTATCTAGACTGATCATGGTAATCGTAAGTGTAAATCAAATAATGTTAAATCTGCACATTGCAGGTAACATAAGAGTGATCACAAACTTAAAAAGAAAACAAAAGTGAGTCAATATATCATCGCTACTACACAAAGCTATATCAACTGTTATAGTTTGTCGGTCGAAGTATTTTTGATCATGCATATAAAACAAACAGAAATAACACTTTAAAACATAATTTGGTGATGTGTGATTATCCTGTTTAACAAAAAGCGGCAGTATTAGTGAGAGGCCAAGCACTTTTTAATATATTAAAACTTGCTGCAAAATATTGATAAACTATAAGACATTTTATTTATTGAAAATATTTGTTAAAGTAGCTTGCCAGACTATATATAATTTAAAGCAAGGTTTTGAAGATCTTTTCGTGATTAAGCCAGAATACAAATATCTTATGTTTACACGAAACAATATGTGATGAGTTTACTTTTATGCAGGTTATTTAAAAAAATTGGAATACGAAATGATATCCTTAACCATCTGATAATGCATTTGTCTTTAAAAACAATAATATTGCAAATGTTATATTCATTTGAAGTGTTGATTTCCTTACCCTAAATTATATAATTGATCTTTGAACAATTAATCAATTAACAAATGAAAAAAAAAAATGCAAACTAACATTTAACCAAACCACATGCCACTGGACGCCAACTCTCACGGTATGCTGTATTGCATATGTGTAACATTGAACGCAGTACAACAAGGACCGTTGACAGATTTTTTTAAATTTTAACTAAACTGTTATCTGTCGTCTCCATATCTTATTGTATCGTTTATTCAATTAGTGTTGGGTTTTCTTATAAATGACCAGGTATGCTGTCACATGATTTTACATTCGTCTACTTCATATCTAACAGTAATTCAAATTAAAATGATCGCGTCTATTTTTATCATTTATAGTTAGTAATCATCAGTGAATTATAATCATTTATTCAATTTTTTTTTTGTGATGTATCACTACATTTTTTTATTTATTCATATTCTATTGATGAAATAGAGAAAAGCATAACGCATTAATAAATGGTAATTTTAAAGTACATTGATATCAGCTTTATTTACAGAATTTTCACAATGAGCTCAGAAGAAAGAAGGAAACAAATTAGCCAGGTAAAACAAATATCTAGTGGTGTTCGAAACTAATACATGTTAAAATATACCCTTTCGCTGTCTTGGTCTTTTGGAAAACGTTGTTTGTGCTATATTTAGACCATACTACCAAGAAATTTGTTTTGCATGCACACGTAGAAAAATTGCGATTTGTATCCAATGCAATCATAGATTTGAACGTTGTTTTCAATTTAGACTTGTTTAGACTTGTTTTTCAGGTGCAGAGCTAGCATATTTTTATGATGGTTTAAAATATTAACAGATGGTTTCGTCATTACAGACATACATTTTAGTCGGTTAGACTATATAATAAATACGATACAACGAAAACCGTTGAAATCATAATTTATATATCATATATAGTTTAAGTGTGTACGCACTAGATTGGAATTATATGTCTACTTATTATGAACCTTTCCAATGGGGAGAGTGTACCAAGTTGAGGATGCTATCAATCAAAAGAATTTCACCCATGACAACAATAATACGCAACGGCTGCTTTATGCTGTATATCATTGCTATATGCAATGGTCAAAGCATTATATGCATTGGTTAAGGCATAATTTGCAATCGTAATTGAATATTCCAGAAAACAAAATGAAACAGTTATAGAATCCATATAATTAGTTACTTCGATCGAAATCGAAGAGATGACACCTGCTTCTGTCTGCAGATGGGACAGACAGTATTTTACTGATTTAGGGGTAGTTCATTCAATGGAAATGATGTAACTAAAAATTGAATGCATTAATAAAAGTTATGTTTAACTTAAGGAATAACTGCATAATATAATTTTACTATAACGAATAATACCACTAAAATATTGAATGACATTTATCTATACTGTATGTCTCGATTTCATTTCATATTGAACAACCAAAAGTTATATGCTACTTTTAAAATGTCTTTAGTCAATATTCAGTGCCGTATTTCATAAATATGCAAGATTCAAATCGACGTTCACTATGAACCTATGATCGAGGTCCGTCCTTTAATTGATGTGATGTTATGACTGTACACCAAAACTATTACTGGGACTGCATGTGTTGGTGTGTCCACTCCTTCTAATGTTGTGACCACTGCATATAATGTGTTGACCACCGTATGTACCGTTTTAACGACTGCATATAATGATTAACATCCACATAAGACATCTGTGGTGTTCCATAGACAAATATCAAGTAATATGGGTGCCCGAGAATTGCAAACGCTTCTTTCATGCATCCGTAATTTACTTTCTTCTAGTTTCAACGTTCTTTTTTTTATCTCATGATGTGTACATTATTCATGTTCATTATTCATAATTGAAGATAATTGAGCAATCAGTATGTCAATATCAAACATGGGTATGACTCTTACAAATGTGATATACATCCTCAATAAAACATTGATGAATTTATTTTTCTTGTGGTACAGGATCTAATACTTGCTGTTAAGCGTGGAGACAAGGAGAACGTAGAACAGTGCTTAGAACGAGGAGCAAATATAAACTCCTCTCACTGGGTGAGTTTTAAGAATATAATAAACATTTCACATTTCATATATTTGCATTCATACTTCATTATGTAATCAAAACTTCTAGTATACAATGTTTTAGAGTAAATATGACTCCATTGTCTCTTTTTTAGGACGCGGAGATAATGTTATTATGAATTTAAAGCATTATAGAAAAACATATTTTACAATAAAATTTATCATAAAAGAGATGATTTTTCATTTCCTATCGTTACAGTCAAATTCAGTGAAGTTTAGCGTTTGATAGTTCATTGATAACATTCTAACGTATCATAAACAAACAACTTGAAACGTCTCATTTCATTGGCCGAAAGATTCAAATACAACAGCAATGTAGTCAGTGTGTACGTGAATTGACACAGGTGACCGACAATGGAATATACTATATGTTACTACGAACGTAAAAACAAGGATTTGTATAGTTTACAAACCTTTGGTCAAAGAATCAAATAAATGTTTTGTTAACTTCTAATAGTGGGGTCGACACATTATATTGATATTTTGTATGAAGTAACATTCCAAGTTCTTTATGTAACAGCGACTCAATTATCTTGTACCGCATAATGAGAAATATATGGATAAAATAAAATACATGTGCCGCTTGTATACGGATGAATATATGAACCATTTTTGATTTCTTTCATACTGACGATAGGTTATAATCCTAACAATGTCGTGGTCACTTGTAGGATATAACGTCAAATTTCCCCGTAAAATTTGAAATTTGAAATATTGTTAATAATGGACCAGTTCCTGTTGTGATGGAATAAAAAAATGATTACTACAGTTTAAGAATTAGATAATAACGAAATAAATGTCAGCTGGATAGATTTATTCCGTAATGCACTTCAAACTTTATAATATATAATTGTAAATAAGACTGCGTGTCATTCTATTACGTTTTACAATTTGAGAATAGCGAAATAAATGTCAATTGAGTACATTTATTTCGTTAAAACAGTGTTTTAAAGAAAGAGACGGGGAAATTTGAGGATCAGTATATAAGACACTGTTTGGAAGAAACACACGGGGAAATTTGAGGATCAGTATATAAGACACTGTTTTGAAGAAAGAGACGGGGAAATTTGAGGATCAGTATATAAGACACTGTTTTGAAAAAAGAGTCGGGGATTATAATGAATAATTATCTTCTCCTCGGAGACGATATTAGGAATGGAACGATGGACAGTCGATGTCTGAATGCTTCTTACTACCTGATTGGAAGATATTACGAGACGTGAATAATCAAAGTTTATTGATTGATTAGGACAATCCAAACTTAGTAAATGTCCGTCAATCCCGTAGAGTATCGGATTTGTCCTCTCTATTTTAGCAATAAGAATTTGCCTGGTTATTAATCATGCATGTTCAGGTAACTTTTAATAATCTATAAATAGCCGAATCTTCTGGAGTTTCGTCAACAACAACGTTAAACGATATATACTACTAAATAACGTGTGACCTCACGTGTGGGGTAAAATTTGTTGATTGATGCACTTGGCGGTTCTAGTAAATGAATTAATCTACAAAGCAAGAAAACTTTTAATTTTCATCAGCTAAGAGACGGCTAGCCCTTTTTGAAAGGCTAATACTTGAAGTCAAATACATCAACAATAATATATATTAGCAAACTTCTTCAACTCTCTGAAGGGTTTTCTTTTTAGAATTAGAGAATGACGAAATAAATGTCAACTGAATAGATTTATTCCGTATTGCACTTCAAACCGTAACGATGACTGTGTTTTGTTCTAATGAAATTTAACAATTTGAGAATAACGACATAATTGAGTACATTTATTCCGTTAAAACAGTGTTTAAAAGAAAGAGACGGTGAAATTTGAGGATAAGTATATAGGACACTGCTTTAAAGAAAGACACGGGAAAATTTGAGGATCAGTATATAAGACACAGTTTTAAAGAAAGACACGGGGAAATTTGAGGATCACTATATAAGACACTGTTTTGAAGAAAGAGACGTGGATTATAATGAATGAAAAAAACAATGCAGTAAAATACATCAACAATAATGTATATTAACAACCTTCTCCAACTCTCTGAAAGGGTTGTCTTTGGGGTATATTTAAAAAAAAGGGGCTAGGTATTTTTTGGGGGAAAATAAAAATTGAAAAGAAATCTATCTTTTACTAAAAAAAATATGAAGAATTTTAAATATCCCCGTTTCAGGTCTGGACGGGGAAACTTGACGATATAGCCCACTCGTAATAAATATCATAATACTGATCACATTCCTTTTTGATTATTTTCATGCTATAAAACATACACATAATAGTAGCTAAGCGTACCATTAACGGAGGAAATTGTCCCCCAATGTCGTAGTTTATAAGGAACAATTCTCGTTTGAATTGTTTTACATTGTCATTTCGGAGCCTTTTATAGCTGACTATGCTCATAATTGAAGGCCGTACGGTGACCTATAGTTGTTCATTTCTGTGTCATTTTTGGTCTCTTATACATGAACATTATAGTGACCACATCTTCTTTTATTCAAACAAACTTTTTTAGATTAACTCATTAAGGAAACGATCGTTTTCATTGGTCAATTCAAACCTTCGATTTCACACCTGCGAAAATAGAACACACTAACTATAACTTTGAATGAACTGATCAATATTCACGTAGCTTATTCGCTGTATTTGCGTACATGATTGTGTTCTTGATTATCCAATTTCATTTCTAGCTTTTATACATGTATACGTGTAAAATTCATTGATTTTATATTTTTGAGCAATAGCAACATTTCAGACTTTAAAACATGATCTTTTTTCCCCTCGAAATATTTAATTTAACTGTCTTCTCTTTAGATTAAGTGACGATATCAAAAGTTCAATGTAGGATTAGAATTTTTTTTTAATTCGAATAGTTTTTTCACTGAACTCCCTCCCCTTCTTAACTTAATTACGTAGGGTACATTTGTGCATGATGTGTTATTGACAACTGATTAACGATCTTTGAATGTTTATCACAAATTGTCACCTTTTTATTAATATAAAGTGACAAAACGATAGCAATTACTAATCGATATATTTATTTGATTATTATATCGGCTACAGGGTCGACATGCTACGTATATGCCAAACTATTTAGTCATGCGTTAGTTTATATATTACCTGCGATAATTATAAAAAAAATTACACCTCCGAATATAAATTAATTGGGTCTATTTTCACGACAAAATTATTCAAACGTTCTTGACGTAGTTTTACAACACAGTTTCAATAAAGAAATGAAACTTCCTTTGATATATTTGATGAATAAATTGTAGTTTTAAAATCAATGTGTCCCAGCACAAAAGTAAAATCATAAAGATAACCAACTGCAAGTAATTAGCAACACAGGGATTGTTCCTAGAACACAAAGATATCTATAATAGCATATTTTATGAATTTACTGAACATTATCAGTCAATGTTTGGATTTTTTTTATTTTTGCATAAACATTTTTAGCAATTTAACCCAAAATAAAAGGCTAGTTATTTTAGGTAATTTTATGCAACTCCTGTAACAGACAAGTTTGTCTTAGGTAGGTAGTTTTCAGGAACATAACGCGACTTCTTTGTGTTGTTCATGTTTACAAATGGAAGCTACCCATAACGGTCCAACAAATCGTGATAGCGTCTGGAACATTTTTAAAAGAAAGACTCTAACTTTTCGTTTATTTATGCCGACCTCAAAATTTTACCATGAGTATACACTTACAGTAATCGTAAAATACAGTAACAACTCATACCCAAATAATGTTCTATCTGTGGTCTAATATCAAAGTACACCTATATTGTCGGAAATGTATACAAAATAATTATGCAGTTATGTCATATTCAGGATAATTATCAAATTCCAGACTATTTATTCATTTTTGTCAATACAGGGTACACTATTTGGCCCTATATCCTTCCCATGTCTTGTCACCTATCAATTGAATCCATCATATAAGGTAATTTACTAAAATTCAAGCAGATAATAAATCCCTTTTTTACGATATTTGACTCATATAATACAATTCTGAATATGAGGTAGAATCAGTGTCTTCCTTAAAAAAATGAATATATAGAACAGGATTTTCATAAGCTATCACTATTTTTGGCGTACATTGTACTTTAAGGTAAATGCTTTCTGATATATGTATTAATTTTAAATCCCTCACCACATTCAAAAAAGTAAACAATGCAAAATGGCACGTAACCGTCAAGGTGGTATATATCTCCCAATTGATCCGATATTCCCGTACTTGCATTTCCTATCATGTTTTTCTTGATAGAGTGTTGTTGCTCACAAGGAAGCTATTAAATCAAGAGTTCCAAATGGTAAAGTTTAAATCATCTCTTCGTAAATTTTACTACTAAATACTACTGTTGCCTTTATTTACGGACGCCATCACGAGTTGGTTGACCGTTATGGAATGACCGTTTCACAAATGATATCGGATATGTTCCTTACGCGTAACTACAATCCCCTTGCCTTTCATAAATGTGACTTACCGAATTAGACTATTTACCGGATTTGTTATCTCAAAAGCAACACGACGGGTACCACATGTGGATCTGCTTACCCTGCCGGAGCATCTGAGATCACCCCTAGTTTTTGGTGGGGTTCGTGTTGTTTATTCTTTAGTTTTCTATGATGTGTCATGTGTACTATTGTTTATCTGTTTGTCTTTTTCATTTTTAGCCATGGTGTTTTCAGTTTATTTTCGATTTATGAGTTTGACTGTCCCTCTGGTATCTTTCGTCCCTCTTGCATTGTATTTGAAATTGTCCGTTAAGAAGTTTTAAGAACGTTAAATGGTCCAGATTGTAAAACGGATGAAGTTTTATTAATAAGTTCACTGTTGAACAAATAAATACTTCTTTGTTTCTCCATCTTTGTTATATATTGTTAATTTATATCTTCGTTTTACAAAAGTTTCTAGCTGTTGCCTAAATTGTTTCAATCGATTAACGGTAACTGAACATTTAAAAACAGAATTTCGCCGTATTATGATTAGCAAGAAAAAAAAAGAAAGCAACTATAAACCAATATAGTCATTTCATAGTTTTGTCGTCATCCGTGTCAAATTGCAACAATGAATGCGACACTACATTGTCTCAAGGTAGTTGATGATATCAGCTGCATCCTTGATCATTAACAATTATGATAGCATTGATATCAGTCTTATTATACAGAATGGTAGTGCTGCACGTCACGATGCTACGTTGAGCGAACACATTGAAATCTCAAGGCTGTTAATAGGCGGGGGTATTAATCTAAATTAACATATGTATGTACAATCCAAAACATTGCAGAAAAATGATATGGTTTACCTTTAGAAGTATGAATTCGGTTTTGTCTTGAAATTGTTTAAATTGTTAATACACTTCAGAGTGGCAACACTGATTTGTATTTACTTAAATGCCTAGATTATATGCTCATGTTGAATTATCACTAAACTACTCTTTATATTTAGAATTTGATATTCACACATTTTATTTGGCATTTTGGTATATCTATACTACCTGTTATTTCTTTTTTTGGTAAGTGGCGTTGATTTGTTGACTATCTTTATTTTCCATTGTTGATTTACTTTTTGGTTTTCAGATACTCTGTTTCTGTTTCTTGCCTTAATTTTCTTTATCGATTTACGAGATTTGAGCTTCTTTCACAAATTATTAACTTATTTTTATAAGCATGTGAAAATTTGATAGCAATTATTTTCCGGTATAGTTATTTGATTAATATGTCGACACTATGTTGTCATGCGTTATGTTATATACCAGCTGCAACTTTTAGCATTCAATGTAATGTTAACACTGCTTAATATATCTTTATAAGGATGGTAGTACGGCACTTCACTTTGCTGCATTAAAAGAGAAAGCTGAAATCGGAAGGTTGCTAATCGACCGTAGTATTAATATAAATTTACCGAACAATTTCAGTGGATGATTTTTCACATTGATTTCACCAATCATATGTTAATGTTTGATATGACATGACTAATACTTATTTGACTGCTCTTAAGGAGCATTTAGGAAATTATTGACTCTTCTGTAATGCTGGACGTAAACATGTACAACCACAATCTAATACAAAATTTGACAATCCTGTAAAACGGTCAACGTTCGAATATGAATTATTTGCGTTTATTCTTAAAAAAAATAAACATACTTAAGGGGACTCGCGGGTATACATCTTTTTCCCTAAGTATAGGATTTCGCTATAGTTTTCTACAAATGAACCTTATCATGTCCTAAATAGAAAGATGAAATTAAAAAAAAAATGGTGTCATCGTTCATTTAAGCTCACAATTTGCCTCCGACAGATGCATACATTGTCGTAAAGGTCCATTTTTTTTATGAACTAAAAGGAGAAATAAAGGTTATATAAAAAAAAAGAAATAAATTAATTTATATAAATCGCTTAAAATTTACAATAGTTCAGTTCAGTACAGCTTATTTGAAAGAAATAATAAAACAAATATAGGTTACCGACAAATTAAAAATATGTTTCAATTATAATGCCATAAAACTGGCAATTTTTGAACCAAAGGGAGATTATTTGGAGATTTTTCAAGGTGCATTTAAAAAAAAAACATCTGGAGCGAAAACGGATTGATTTTCATGGTTAATGTTTGTACCATATAATAAAGTAACAACTAATACAGTAATGAATAAAATTTGAAATGTCAAAATAAATGTTTAAGTTTTTGCTGAAATTTTTGTATCCTTGACCCTTCAAAACATCAAAGTTCAAATGATGTAATTTGGCTATCTTTGCAGAAATAAGACGAATAAACTGAAGGTTTAAAAGCCATGTGTCCTAGCAAATAAGTAAAATCATAAACATACCGGATTCCAAGAAATAAGAAACAAAGGGATTGCTCCTAAATATCTATGATAACATATTTAATGAAATAAGTAAACCTTATCAGTCAATCTATGATTTTTTTATCTTTGAATACAAATTTTCTGCAATTTAGCCCAAACTAAAAGGTTAGTTATTGTATGCGACTCCTGTAACAGATAAGTTTGTCGTAGGTAGGTAGTATTCGGGGGAAATACCACGGCTTGTTTGTGTTGTTCATGTTGAAATAAATTCGTCGTAACTTGTGACACAATTTACACACAACCGGATTGTTTGTGTTGTTCATGTTGACAATTGAAAGATATTCGTCGTAACTTGTGACACAATTTACAACGGTCCAACAAATCGTAACGGCGTTCAGAACATTTTTAAAGGAAACACTTCAACTTTTCGTTTGTTTATGTAGACCTTGAAATTATACCATGTGTATATTCTGGCAGTATTCGTGACATCAAATATAAACTCATACCTAATTTTGGTCTTTTGGTTACCTATGCATTCAATACCTCATACTAGGTAATTTTCCAAAATTCAAGCAGATCATAGGTTCTTTTTCTTACGATGTTTGACTCAAATAATTCAAATGTTGAATATAAGATAGAATTAGTGACTGTCTCTTCTAAATCAAATGAATATCTTGAACAGAATGTCCATAAGCTATCACTCTTTTTGGTGTATATTTTTTCTTTTGAATTAATGCTTTTCTGATGTATTTCATCTAGTTTGTTATTGTTAGAATTGTATATACATTTCGTACTGTCAAGACTGACTGATAGTTACTAATATGTCTAGATTTTATGCTCCTGTTGATTCCCTATTAAATCAATCTCCATATTTGGACTTTAAATATTCACTTTTTTATCGTAATTTCGGTGTATAAGAATACCCTTTTCTTTTGGTAAGTGGTGATGATTTGTTTCATATCTTTATTTGTAATTGTTGATCTAGTTTTTGTTTTTAAGATACACTGTTTCTGTTTCTTGCCTGAATTTTTCTTAATCGATTAACGAGATTTTAACATCCATCACAAGTTGTCACCTTACTCTTATCATCAAGTGAAAATTGTATAGCAATTATTATCATTTTTATTTAATTATAATATACACTATTTAGTCATGATTAGTTTATATATCAGCTGCAATCTTTAGCATTCAATGTTATGTAAAAACTGCTTAGTATTTCTTTGTACAGGATGGTAGTACTGCACTTCACATTGCTGCATCGAACAGGCAAACTGAAATCGTTAGATTGCTAATCGACCATGATATTGACATAAATTCAAGAGATTATGTAAGTGGATAATTAGTCACATTGGATAATGTAAGTGGATAATTAGTCACATTGATTACACAAATCATAAGTCAATGTTTTATATGACATTAATAATACTTAGTTAACTATATTTAATATGCATTTGTGAAATAAGTGTCTCTTCAAAAATGCTGGATGTCAAAATGTACAATCACAATTTGATACAGGCTTAGGTAATTTGTAAAACCATATACATTCTAATAGGAATAAACTGAATCTCTTCTCACGAAAAGAAAATTAAACATACTTAACTTCTCAGTTCAAATGAATAATTAACATTTTGTCGCATATATTTGACGAATAAACTTAGTGTTTAAAAGACATCTGTCCTAGCAAAAAGTGAAATCATAATTATACCGCGCTCCAAAGAACATAGGGATTGCTCCTAAAAATCTATGATAGCATATTTTATGAAATAACTAAACAAATATCAGTCAATTGGTGATTTTTTTTCTTTGCATACAAATTTAAGCAATTTAACCCAAACTTAAAGGCTAGTTATTTTAAGTTATTGTATGCAACTCCTGTAGCTAATACAATTTTCTTAGGTAGTATCTTGGAGATATAGGACAGCTTGTTTGTGTTGTTTGTGTTGACAATTGAAATATATTCGTCGTCATTTGTGACATAATTTACACACAACAGTCTAACAAATCGTTACGGCATTTTTAAAGGAAACACTTCAACTTTTATTGTGTTTATGCAAAGCTAGAAATTATACCATGTGTATATTCCGGCATTATTCGTGACATAAATATCAAATCATATCCAAATTTTGGTTTTCAAGCGGCATTAAATCAAATTACACCTATCTGACCGGAAATCAAAAATGAAGAAGGATGAAATTATGTCAGATTTTGGAATATTTGTCAAATGTCCAGTCTACTTTTTAATATTTTTCTTCAACACAAGGTATACTAGTTTGCTCCATATCCCTCACTTGTCTTGTTACCTATAAATTCAATACCTCATATTAGGTAATTTATCAAAATGCAAGCAGATCATAGGTTCCATTTCTTACGATTTTTTACTTAAAAAATTACAATGTTGAATATAATGTAGAATCAGTGACTGTCTATTTTAAAACAAATGAATATCTTGAATAAGATGTCCATAAGCTCTCACTCTTTTTGGTGTACATTGTTTCTTTTGAATTAATGCTTTTCTGATGTATTTTATAAGGTTTGATATTGTTAAAATTGTATATACATTTCGTACTGGCAAGACTGACTAATATTTACTAATATATCTAGATTATATGCTCCTGTTGATTCCTCATTAAATTATTCTCCATATTTAAACTTTATTACTAACTTTTTTATCGTCATTTCGGTGTATAGACGGGTTTATCTACAACTGACCTAGAAAACATGGGCGCATCCATTAACCTCTCACGTGAGCGGTCAGCCAGTACAACCGTGAAAAATAAAGCACTTGCATTGATCAAAATATTATCGATTTTCTGTTTACATTTGTGTTTCTTTCATTTATTAATTTATTTTACTATGGATAGCGCCGAAAGTTATAAAAAAAGGTGGAGGCAATTCTTGTGCAGTTAATAGTAGTACAAATAATCGTAGAAAACTCCAGATGTGGAAAAAATCAATGTGTGAATTACACAACGAGTTGCACAATGTCTGTCATTGTTTGATCCCATAAAAATTTCATTTGATGCCTTCTGACGAATTAACAAAACTCGAGTGGATAAAAGAAATTAACAGAAAAACTTTGCCAAACATGTTTATGTAGGTTCCGAACATTTTCTTGATATTGCGCCGTCAAAAAGAAATCTGTTTCCAAAATTAAAACTTGGTTATGACAGTAAAGTTACACATGGCAGACGCAAGTTATCACGTCGTAAAACGGCTGTGAAAAAGCTAAAATTAAGTTATGAGAATGATTCTGATGACGATAATGTGTCGGACTCTACTGGTTTTGAAGCTCTAGACATTTCTGTAAATAATGACAATGAAACGTATCCCGAGGCTACATGTAGTTTTAATGTACAGTATGATGAGACGGACTTTCTTATTCATGACGACCATCCCTATGCTGAAAAATGGTCCGACATGCAGACAACATCAACTCAGACAAAACTTTTATTGACAGAGGAGAAAGGTGCTCAGGGTAAAATAGAAGGGGGGACCATGTCAGCAAATACGAACATTGTGACCGACAGTGACCCCTTATTATATACTGGTGTAACCAAGGAAGTTTTTTTTACTTTAGTGGAATTACTACGTGCAGACAATCAATTCAATTTTCAACTAGATATTGCAGATCAGCTTTTGCTTGTACTGATGAGGTTAAAACTTCATTTGATATTTGATGATTTAGGACGTCGCTTTGGTATTTCAAAAAGTTTGGCATGTAAATTATTTAATTCTTGGATGCCAGTTCTTGCTGAACAACTTAAAGGCTTGGTTGTTTGGCTTCCAAGAGAAACAATTCGAGCTTGTATTCCCGAATCTTTTCGGTAAAATTATCCTCGTACAACTGTGATAATTGATTGTGCTGAGACATTTATACAGAGACCAACAAATCTTAAGAGTAGGTCAGAGACTTATAGTAACTACAAGTCACATAATACTGCAAAATATCTTGTTGGCATTGCACCTCATGGACATATAGTGTTTATATCTCGGGCTTTTGGAGGTAGGGCAAGTGATAAATTCATAGTAGAAAAAAGTGGCTTTTGTCAGTATCTTTTGACAGGAGACGAGGTGAAGGCAGATAGGGGTTTCACAATTGATGATTTACTTTTCCCACTCAGAGTCAAACTGAATATTCCAGCCTTTACAAAATGTAAACCACAACTTAGTAATGAGGACTTAACAACAACCAGGCGTATAGCAAGAGTAAGAATTCATGTGGAGCGTGCGATTCGTAAACTTAAAGTTTTCAAAATTCTAAGTAGTACTGTTCCAGTGTCCTCCTTGAAAAACTTTGATGACATTCTTCTTGTATGGTCAGCCCTTGTGAACTTAAAATCAGACTTAATAAGAGAACCTGATGAATTTGCTGAAATTTAAGTTTTTTATTCAGATAGTTTATTTTGACTTGGTCTCATGTGTACAATTCTGTTATTAACCTAACACCTTATAGTTCAATTGATGTTTGCCACTGGACATTAAAAACAATCAATCATCATTATGTGTCATACCAGTTGGATACATGTATACATCTATATATAAAAATGTAGGCATAATATTTACTAAACTAAATAGTGCATGAATGAGTTTCTCTTTCAATAAATATACCTACGTTAGTTGTATAATGCAGGACATTTCATCAGTTTATACAACATGTAGCTTTAAGTAAAATTATTTTCAAATATGCTTTTCTGGGGGGGGGGGGGGGCTCATTATTGAAGACTGTTTATCTAGGTTACATACATTTGAACATGTATGTTTGTTAAAATTGTTGTTTTGCTTTTTTTGTTGAGACTTATAATTGAAGTTGTCTTATTGGCAATCACACCACACCAGTACATAAGGGGGCTCATTGTTGAAGACTGTTTATCTAGGTTACATACATTTGTACATGTATATTTGTTAACATTGTTGTTTTGCTTTTTTTGTTGATACTTATAATTGAAGTTGTCTTATTGGAAATCACACCACACCTGTACATAAGGGGGGCTCATTGTTGAAGACTGGTGACATACATTTGTACATGTATATTAGTTAACATTGTTGTTTTGCTTTTTTTGTTGATACTTATTGAAGCTGTCTTATTGGCAATCACACCTGTACATATACATGCACTACAACTGATAACAGGAAAAAATAAATTAAAAATAAAACATAATTTCATTCTTCTTTACATTTGCTTGTCACTGTTTAATGATTCAAATGTACATACATAAATCTGTTCTTATTGACTCCAAAATATATCTAATATTATTCCGTTTTATGTTTATATTTGCCATATTTTAAAAAAGGAAGTCACTACTTAAAATGAACATGTGAAAGGTTTAACCTAAGTTAAATTAAACGAAAGAATAGAAATAATTTAATCAGCTTGTGCAATTTTTAAATTTAATTACTTCATAAAATTTCTAAATATTCTACTTAGTACAAGACGATCATTGTCAATCTCATCGACTATTCTGTTCAGCCTTTTATTAGAATAGAACGTCCTTAATCTACGAACTAGTTGCTGAATATAATCTTCCTCAAAAGCTATATCTATAAGAATGTTATCATCTGGACTTCTCCAAATAAAAATTTAAGCTTTATGTAACCCGGTACAAAACATTGTTAATTGTATTTGCATAAAGTAGGCTCTGCTCCCTTTTTTCTTCAATACATAAATCCCCTCACTATTTTTTTCTACATCATATTTTGTATTGGCAATTAGTTCGTCTAAACAATTCCATTTGTTGGCAATAGGAAATGGGCATTTCACTTCCAGTATAGTGTCCCCATTCATTATGCCATCCGGACTAGCTGATAGCCAATTTTCTGTCAACGACACATACATCCCATGATCAATAACGTTATGGCCCTCAGACTGTAAATATTTTTTCGCAATAGGTTCTTGCTCATTACCATATCGTGTAAACTTTTTCCCTGTAAACTTAGGGTACAAATGTTCTCTGATAAATGCAGAGCAATCTGTAGTTTCCTTTATTAGAACTTTGCTAGCACGGCTAGCTGTAAGGCGTATTTTTCTGGCATCCTTCCACAACAAAACTTCCACTCTGTCCTTTGGTGTTCATATGTAACTCTTGGACCTTAGCAGGAGTGAGAGAAATGTATTTACGAAATTAGAACACTTTCCGCATGAGTCTAAGGCTGTATGATCGCCATGATCTTGAATTATATCCTTAGTGAAAGGCTTACATGTAAAACTTTTACTTGCCGTCGTTCCTTTGATGCTGAATAAAGGAAGTAGTTTAGAACTGTTAACTGCTTCCTTAAACTCTCTATCCAATGTATACATTGGTGCATCCCGACTACCTGGTATGTTATTATCTTTGTCACTGTCCATTATATCTTCCCCTGCTTTCGATTTTTTAAAAATAATGTTCATTAGGGGTTTTGGTTCCACCTTTCTTGTTGTTCCACGATTCCATTTTGCATTTTCATCCGTGCATGCTACACCTGTCAAATTGTTTCGAACTGCATGTTCAATTTTCAACAAAAAAGCCCCAACATGACTACATGTATGGCCTTGACCAGCCATACACGAACACCACCCGTTTACTATTCTCAGATCCGGACATCCTGGCATTAACATTTTTCAGGGGGTGATGCGAACAGGAATCCTCTAGATTTTTCATCTATTTGAAAGGTGATTACTGATTAGTTATATTGCCAATTACTTTTTAACCAGAGGTTATAGTATGTTAAAAATCAAAATGGAGATATTATATAGTGTCTTTAACAATATTAAAAGAGTAAAATTACTATATTCAACTGGTAACAATATATATCAATTACATTAATTTGCATTGAAGTCTATGGAAAGTCTAGAGGACTCTTATTCGCATCACCTCTCAACATTGTTTATATTACACAAATTCTAATCATTGATTGGTCAGTTACATGTTGTGATGTCACTGCAGATCTGAAAATTGAGCCATCTGCATTACAAAGTACAAATACCTCATTTGTTCTTGAGACTGTTTGAGACGATCTTACTTCTCCTTTAAACATGATTGTCTTATTATTGTTAATATAATGCAATGTAACACCAACGTTTCCACTTTGAAAATAGTTAACGCTTTGAAGGCTTTTAAAGTTTTTCATTCGTGACCGTCAACTGCTTTCGACTCCACAAGAAAGTTGTAAATATCTCCGTACATCATATTTGGCCATACACGCATGTCGTCAATCCATGTTTTGACTTTATCAACACCCGGAGGTTACCATTCTTTTGCTACTGTTGACATTATGTTGATTTTCTTCGTTAAGATCGATTGACAATAAAGGCTTGTTTACAATTTTTTCACGGTTGTAATGGCGGCGCTGTTTACGACGACACCTAGGAGTCGCGTCTCTAACTAAGGGGGATAATCGAAAAAGCCTGTCTATAAGAATATCCTTTACTTTTTTCTTTTGGTAAGTGGTGATGATTTGTTTCCTATCTTTATTTTAAATTGTTGATTTAGTTTTTGTAATTAAGATACTCTGTTTCTGTTTCTTGCCTTAATTTTTCTTAATCGATTAACGAGATTTTAATATTTTTTTTTATCGTCATTTCGGTGTATAAGAATATCCTTTACTTTTTTCTTTTGGTAAGTGGTGATGATTTGTTTCCTATCTTTATATTAAATTGTTGATTTAGTTTTTGTTATTTAGATACTTTGTTTCTGTTTCTTTCCTTCATTTTTCTTAATCGATTAACGAGATTTTAACATCCATCACAAATTGTGACCTTACTATTATTATCAAGTGAACATTTTATAGCAATTATTATCATTTTTATTTGATTATTATATCGGCTTAACTATTTAGTCATGATTAGTTTATATATCAGCTGCAATCCTAAGCATTCAATGTTATGTAAACACTGCTTAGTATTGTTTTGTACAGGTTGGTAATACTGCATTTCACATTGCTGCAGCGAACGGGCAAACTGAAATCGTTGGATTGCTAATCGACCGTGGTATTGACATAAATTTACCGAACACGGTAAGTGGATAATTAGTCACATTGATTACACCAATCATAAGTCAATGTTTTATATGAAATTAATAATACTTATTTAACTACATTTAATATGCATTTGTGAAATTAGTGTCTCTTCAAAAATGCTGGATGTCAAAATGGACATTCACAATTTAATACAAACTTATGTAATTTGTAAAACTGTCTACATTCTAATAGAAATAAACTGCGTCTCTTCTCACGAAAAGAAAATTAAACATACTTAACTTCTCAGTTCAAATGAAGAAATACAGTTTTGTTGCAGAAATTTGTCGAATAAACTTAACGTTTAAAAGACATGTGTCTTAGCAAAAAAGTAAAATATTCAATACCTCATATTAGAAAATTTACCAAAATTCAAGCAGATCATAGGTTCCTTTTCTTACGATTTTTGATTTAAATAATTCCAATGTTGAATATAATGTAGAATCAGTGACTGTCTCTTCTAAAACAAATGAATATCTTGAACAGGATGTCCATAAGCTATCACTCATTTTGGTGTACATTGTTTCTTTTAAATTAATGCTTTTCTGATGTATTTTATTTGGTTTGTTATTGTTAGAATTGTATATACATTTCGTACTGGCAAGACTGACTGATATTTACTTTTGTATCTTTGCATTCGTGTTGTTAGCAATTTAACCGAAACTAAAAGGCAAGTTATTTCAAGTTATTGTTTGCAACTCCTGTATCAATTAAAAAAGTATTCGTCGTTATTTGTGACACAATGTACACACAAGGGTCCAACAAGTCGTGACGGCGCCTAAAACATTGTTGAAGGTAATATTTAAACATTCCGTTTTTATATGCAAACCTCAAAATTATACTTTGTATATATTCTATCAGTAATCATGACATGAAATATCTCATATCCAAATGTTGGTCTTTTAGTTACCTATGAATTCAATACCTCATAAAAGTTATTTTACCAAATTTTAATTAGATCATAAGTTATTTTTCCTACGATTTTTGACTTAAATAATTTCAATGTTGAATATAAGGCGGAATCAGTGAATGTGTCTAAATAAAATTGAAAGGGATTTCTATAAGCTATCACTCTTTTTGGCGTACATTCTTACTTTTAGATTGATTCTTTTTTTATGCATTTTATCTGGTTTGATATTGTTAAAATTGTAGATACATTTAGTACTGGCAAGACTGACTGATATTTACTAATATTTCTAGATTATATGCTCCTGTTGATTCCTCATTTAATAAATCTCCGTAGTTGGAATTTAATATTCACCTTTTTATCGCCATTTTGGTGTATAAAAGTACCCTTTACTTTTTTTCTTTTGGTAAGTGGTGATGATTTGTTTCCTATCTTTATGTTCTATTGTTGATTTACTTTTTGGTTTTTTAAGATACTCTGTTTCTTGTTTCTGTTTCTTGCCTTAATTTTTCTTAATCGATTAACGAGATTTTAACATCTATCACAAATTGTCACCTTACTATTATCATCAAGTGAAAATTTGATAACAATTATTATTATTTTTATTTGAATAGTATATCTGCTACAGGGTCGACAAGCTACAATACATGCGACACTATGTAGTCATGCGTTAGTTTATATATAAGCTGCAATCGTTAGCATTCAATTGTATGTATACACTGCTTTGTATTTCTTTGAACAGAATGGTAGTACTGCACTTCACCCTGCTGTATCGAACGGGCAAACTGAAATCGTCACATTGCTAATCGACCGTGGTATTGACATAAATTTACCGAAAAATGTAAGTGGATAATTATTCACATTGATTACACCAATCATAAGTCAATGTTTTATATGACATTATAATCACTTATTTTACTTTGTGAAATTAGTGTCTTTTTAAAAATGCTGGATGTCAAAATCTACAATCAAATTTGATACAAACTTTTGACATTTTGTAAAACTGTATACGTTCAAATAGGAATTGATTGCATCTTTTCTCAAAAACAGAACATTAGGATAGAAGGGACCTTCAATTGCTACGGCGGTGTTTTTTGTCCCTTCCAAAAAGATTGATAATAGTCAAAGTTCGAATGATATCCGGCAGTGGATATTAGTAAGATATAAATATTGATGGTTGTATGTTGTATATGAATGATTTTGAGTCTAAAAGAGATCACAAATGTCGACTGAAAACCGAAAAGAACAATCCGTTTTAAATAATGAAGACAAGATGACCTACCGAAAAACTCAAGGGGAAACATACTCATCTGCAGTAAAAAAAAACTTTGTTATTAAGAGTGTGTTTTCTAGTGTCAAACCTGTATTCATATTACATGTATTAGAAAATGATATATTTGGATCAACAAAACCAGCAGTTCATAACACATCTAGAACTCTATAAAACGATTGATGCCAATATATGTCCAAGTAGCCATCTTAAAGCACTCAAAAGAGTTAGAGGTCTTTGGAGAATTTATTCGATAATGATACTGACAGAAAATTCATGATTTTAAAGGGGATGTGGGTTAGAGATAAAATAATCCCAGTGTACACACACAACCCAAGAATCATGGTAAATGAAAATCCTTATCATCTATAAGTACGTGTCAAAAATGTACCCTGCTCAGCTGAGGACGGACAAATTGAACGTGCATTAGAATACTATGGATGCAATATGCACAAATCCTATCGTGGACGCCATCGGGTAGATGGTGAGTTGACTAATTGTCAAACAGGGGACAGAATAGTTATGTATGATCCTGTCAGCGAACCATTGCCAAGATTTATGCTAATAGGCAAATATGTTGCTACTGTCTTGCATGCTAATCAGAACTCTTCAGAAGGTCACAAAATTGTATGCAGAAAGTGTCTACAGACAGGACATAAGGTAATGCAATGTCCTAATGATTGGATATGCCTACACTGCAAAAAACCTGGCCACAGGCAAGCCGACTGTCCTGATGAGTTAAACACTTCCAACTCCTCTAGTGAAGAGGAATCAGATGCTAATGATGCCGACACAAAAGACACTGAAGTCTTGCCTGCTTATGCATATGACGCACTTGAACCTTCCAACTTGGGTGACGTCCTTAGTATTATGCATGCCAACGATAACGCCTAATCAGTAAATAACCATTTACAAGATAAAATTCTGTGTGATCAAGAAATAGTGAACGGTGGGGAAAATGATGAGAAAAAAAAGCCAAAGCATAAAAAGAAGAAAAAAAAATACGGAACCCGGTGGTAATATTGAACAATATTTCAAGGGACAGACCGTTAATACCAATACCCCGGCAGCAAAAAAAAAAAAATGGAAAAAGAAATGCCAGCACGCCAACAGAAGATAAACACAAAGAAGCTGCCCCTATTCAAAAGACTAACACTTAGGGTCAGTTGTAAACGGAAATGTATCAAAACCAATAAACCGAACACAAAATAATCAATGAAATCCAAGTGTAAATATTTGTATATGATTGTAATATTTAGCCTGTTTTTATATAACAAAAAAAAAAATATGAATGTGATGTAATTAAGGATTACATACATTCACATGTGTATGAAAATAATTCAGACAAATCTGAAACAAACAAAATGATGTATAATAAAAAACAAAAGTATGTCAATTTAAATTACTTTAGTTATAATTGTATTAATCAAATACGAAACAGTTGTAGTTTGTACAATATTTTTTTTTCAATAGAAAGGAAAATATAATATTAATGCAGATATTTGAACATTTTACAAACATTATTCTCAAGAAAAAGAGAATAGAAATCTTGGAAAAAATAAATCTATTAATAGTACCTATTCTGTTTCAAACAGGTAAAATCTTGTTTATGTCCCAGCTATTGAACTCAACAATTTATTACACAAAAAAGCTCACATCGTTTTATTCGTACAATTGTCAATGTCCATTTTCCTTTTGTTCAGTACTATGCTATTACATCCTTCTATGTTTTTATGTTCAATACATTTCAATTCCTTATACGCACTACTCAATTTTCTTTAATAGAACACTAAGTTTTACGAAATCACTATTCCAAAATTTACACGATAAGATCCAATCACTCTTGTATCTTCAACCATGCATACACCTACGTTATCTGGTGTCTAAAAATAGAAAACAACAAGTGTTACAAAATGAAAGAAATTAATTGTTTATCATATTGAAATTGACATGTCACAGCATGATTTTTTGCACAGAATTACAATACAATTTGAATAGACCTAATAATGTTAGAGACACATATTTCTCGGATGATGTGTATTTGATTTTGATAAAATGTTCTGTAACAAATTCATTTGTAAATCTCTGGCTTGTATTATTATTTTTAACTTGTGTATTAATGAAAAATGAATATTGTATATTTTTGAAATATGCGTATATTTAAAAAAAAATAATAACTATGGGAATGCAGAAATGTAATTGGGTAGGCTCAATAAAAATTCAGGTAAATAAAATTCTTCATACAAAATACTTATGATAAAAACAATTCACATATGTTCTTTAAATTGTAAAGGTCTCGGAGTAAAAGATAAAAAACATAGATTATATTTGTGGATGAAATATCAAAAATGTAATATTTTGTTTGTTCAGGAAAGTCATTTCACTGAAGATTTAGAGAAAGACTTAAATTCTGAAATCAAAGGTCAACAATATTATAGCTTTGGAACCTCACAGTCCAGAGGAGTTTCAATTTTTATTAGTAATGATTTTGAATGCAAATTTATAAATATATTCAAAGACCAAGAGGCTACTCTTAATAAATGTTGATATTGAAGACCGTATTTACACTTTAGTAAATGTCTATGCACCAAATATACCTAAAAACCGAAATATTTTTTTCAAAAAAGTTAAAGAAGTAATTACAAAAAATAGTTTAGGAATGGTAATAATTGGAGGAGATATGAATGATACTTTAACAAAAATAGATAAAAAAAATAAAGTGTCAACACCAAAATTAAAACAAACAAAACCAGTTTTTAGCCTTAAATCTTTAATTAAAACTCAAAAAGTAAGTGATATTTGGGGAGAGATTAATGGCAAGGAAATACAATTTACTTGGCGACGTAAAAATAATTTAAATGAAGCATCTAGAATAGATTTTTTCTTAACCTGTCCTGAAATAAGAACTAAAATATAATCTACTGATATTAGGTCAGCTATTTTAACTCATACAGACCATCAGGCAATTTCTATAAAAAATAAAAGGTCGATCAGACCAAAAAGATAAAGGATACTTTAAAATTAATAACAGTATTTTAGAAAATGAAGAATATCAAAACCTTATTAAAATTCTGATCAAACAATATGAAAAGAAAATTTTACTCACCAATGATATTGGTGTCAAGTGGGATCTTTTAAAACTGAGGTAAGAGACCATACCATAGCATTCTGTAAAAGAAAAGCACAAAATAATGTAAAAGATATACATATTTTAGAAAACAAATTGAAGAAATTAAATGAGGGTATAAACAAAAAATGTAAAATGGATGATATTAACTCTCTTAAAGAAGAAATTAATATCATAGAAGAAAAACTTGGTAAACTATATGATTCAAAAACAAAAGGAGCACAAATAAGATCCAGAATTACATGGGTATAAGAAGGTGAAAAAAAAAAACACAAAATTCTTCTTGGGACTAGAAAAAGCTAGGCAAACAAGGAAAAACCATTACAGCGCTCAGAGACAAAGAGGATGTGATACATACACATCCTACAGAAATACTTAATATTGAAAAAGAGTTTTATGAAGAAATTTATAAAAGTTCAAATCCCAATAAAAATTATATTAAAGATTATGTTATCAATACAGAATGTGATAATGTCCTAACAGATAAAGAAAGCGATAGTATGGAAGGTTTATTAAGCAATTATAGACCAATAACATTATTGAATGTTGACAAAAAATTAGTTGCTTATTCATGGAGACCAACATGGGTATGTTAAAAACAGATACATAGTATATAATATTAGACAAATTCAAGATGTCATAGATTATGCAGAAAAAATTAATATAGAGGGTGCCTTACTATTTTTAGATTTTTCGAAAGCACACGATTCATTAGAATGGGACTTTATGTTCTTTGCTTTACAAAAATTTGGATTTAAAAATTCTATGATGAGATGGATAAAACTTTTATACACTGACATAAAAAGTTCAGTTTTAAACAATGGGTGGATGCCCGTGCAGTGTGATAATTTTTGTTATTGCTGTTGAGATTCTGTTGAGATTCTTGCTTGTAAAATTAGACAAGACCATAAACTTAAAGGATTTGAAATCAAGATAGATGGAAAAACCCACACTTTAAAAATAAGTCAATTAGCAGATGACACCACTCTTTTTCTCAAATCAAAACAAGATATTTCAAAAGCTCTTAACATGATTGAAAAATTGGGATCACTTTCAGGATTAAAACTTAACAGATCTAAAACAGAGGGTATTTGGCTAGGGAAGCAAAAACATTGTAAAGAAAAATATGAAAATATTAACTTTACAGAAAAAACAATTAAAAGTCAAAATGTAGAAAATAAAGCTATAAACTAATTTACTGTTGTTTGAATTCATCTTGATAGACAATAAACATGCAGTAAAGCATGCTGAATGTCACTTTTTTTTCTTTCATGTTTACAATCAGTTAGATAATATATATTTAGTTTCATGTATTCTCTTTTCAAATCCTATATGTTAACTATTTTCAAAGTATCTTAAGAGTTTCCATTCTGTATTTTATTTAAATATTATTCATTATACGAAAACTGAAGGCAATAAATCACGTGTCCTAGCTATGATAGAATATTTTTTATAATAACTAAAACGTTTCAGTAAATCTTTGAATTTTTTATCTTTCCATATGAGTATTTAGCAATTTAACCAGACTTTAAAGGCAAGTTATTTTAAGTTATTGTATGCAACTCTTGTATCCATTGAAAGATATACGTCTTTATTTGTGACACAATGTACACAAGGGTCCAACGATTCGTGACGGCGACCAGATCATTTTGAAAGGTAAGATGTCAACATTCCGTCTGTTTATGCCAAACTCAAAATTATACTATGTGTACATTCTGGCAGTAATCATGACATAAAATATCAACTCATATCCAAATTTTGGTCTTTTGGTTACCTATGAATTCAATACCTCATATAAGTTAATTTACAAAATTTCAATTAGATCAAAGGTTCCTTTTCCTACGATTTTTGACTTAACTAATTTCAATGTTGAATATTAAGCAGTATCAGTGACTGTGTCTAAAAAAAGATTGGAAAGGATTTCTATAAGCTATCACTCTTTTTGGCGTACATTCTTACTTTTAGATCGATACGTGTCCGATGTTTTTTATCTGGTTTGATATTGTTAAAATTGTATATACATTTCGTACTGGCAAGATTGACTAATATTTACTAATATGTCCAGATTATATGCTCCTGTTGATTTCTCGTTAAATTAATCTCTATATTTTGAATTTAATATTCACTTTTTATCCCATTTTGGTGGGTGTGTAAGAATACCCTTTACTTTGTTTCTTTTGGTAAGTGGTGATGATTTGTTTTCATCTTTATTTTAAATTGTTGATTTCTTTTTTGTTTTTCAGATACTCTGTTTCTGTTTCTTGCCTTTATTTTTGTTAATCGATTAACGAGATTTTAACATCTATCACAAATTGTCATCTCACTATTATTATCATCAAGTGAAAATGTTATAGCAATTATCATCATTTTTATTTGATTATTATATCGGCTACACTATTTAGTAATGATTAGTTTATATATCAGCTGCAATCTTTAGCATTCAATGTTATGTAAACACTGCTCAGTATTTCTTTGTACAGGATGGTAGTACTGCACTTCACCTTGCTGCATGGAAAGGGCAAACTGAAATCGTTAGATTGCTAATCGACCATGGTATTGATATAAATTTACCAAAAAAAGTAAGTGGATAATTATTCACATTGATTACACCAATGATAAGTCAATGTTTAATATGACACTATCAATACTTATTTCAACTGCATTAAATATGCATTTTCGAAATTAGTGTCTCTTCAAAAATGCTTGATGTTAAAATGTACAATCACAATTTGATACAAACTTTGACAATTTGTAAAACCGTATACGTTCAAAACGAAAACAATTGCGTCTTTTCTCTTGAAAAGAAAATTAAATATACTCAACTTCTTAGTTCAATTGAAAAAAATTAAATTTTGTCGCAGATATTTGACGAATAAACTTAAGGTTTAAAATACATGTGTCCTAGCAAATAAGTAAAATCATAAAAAAACCGCACTCCAAGGAATAAGCAACATAAGGATTGCTCCTAAATATCTATGATGGCGTATTTTATGAGATAACTAAAAAAATATCAGTCAATCTGTGATTTGTATTCTTTGAATACAAATTTCAGCAATTTTGTCCACTAAAGGGCTAGTTATTTTAGGTTATTGTATGCAACTCCTGTAACTAATACGTTGTTCTTAGGTAGGTAATATTCGGGATATATAGGACGGCTTGTTTGAGTTGTTCCTGTTGACAATTCAAATATATTCGTCGTCACTTGTGACACAATTTACACATAACGGTCCAACAAATTATTACGGCGTCCAAAAACATTTTTAATGGCAATATTTCAACTTTTCGTTTGTTTATGCAAACCTAGAAATTATACCATGTGTATATTCCGGCATTATTCGTGACATAAAATGCGGTCTTATATCAAATTGTTACGTTTAGATAAATGCTGTTCTTATATTTTTATCATTTTTAAATCCATGACAACATTTAAAAATGTTAATAATGCAAAATGGCACGTAACCGTCACAGTTGCATTATATTTGAAATTATCCGTTTATAAGTTTTGAGAAAGTTAAATGTTCAAGATTGTGGAAAGGATGTAGTTTTATTAATAAGTTTACTGATCAACAACTTGAATAAAAAATACACCAGTGTTTCCCATCTTTATTTTATATTTTTTTTTATATATCTTGGGTTTATTACACACAGTTTCTGTATGTTGCCTAAATTGTCTCAATCGATTAACGGTATTTGAAAATCGAAAAATAAATTTGCATTTTTATGATGAGCAAGTGAAAAAACGAATGAAATTATTGTCCAATATAGTTATTTGATTATTATGTCGTCATGCGTGTCAACTTTCAACAATGAATGCGATATAACATTGTCTCAAGTTAGTTGATGATATCAACTGCGTCCTTGATCATTGACATATATGTTAGCATTGATATACGTCTCTTTATACAAAATAGTAGTACTGCACGCCACGATGTTGCATTGGACGGACAAACTGAAATGTCAAGGTTGCTAATCGGCGGTGGTATTTATCTTAATTGACATATTTATGTACAATCCGAAAGATTGCAGAAAGAAACATTTTGTAAACCGATTGATATGACTTATCTCTTTTAAAATAGTGATGATTTGTTTCCTCTCTTTAGTTTTATAAATGAATTATTTGTAACTGTTAAGATACTATGTGTCTGTTTCTTGCTTTAACTTTTTTTTTTCAATCGATTAACGAGATTTGAACATCTAACACAAACTGTCACCTTTTTATTATTATCAAGTGAACATTTGATAACAATTATTTCCCGATATAGTTCTTTTATTAATACATCGGCTAAAGGATCGACGTGCCACGATTAGTGCGACAATACATTGCCATGTGTAAGTTTATATATCAAATATGAATATCAAATGTTATGTTAACACTTATTAGTGTTCCTTTGTACAGAATGGTAGTACTGCACTTCACGAGGCTGCAGGGAACGGGCAAACTGCAACCGTAAGGTTGCTAATCGACCGTGGTATTAATATAAATTTACAAAATGAGGTAAGTGGATGATTAATCACATTGATTTCACCAGGTCATATGTCAATGTTTGATATGACATGACCTATACTCATTTAACTACATTTGATATGCATTTCGGAAATTAATGTCTCTTCAATAATGCTGGATGTCAAAATGTACAATCACAATCTGATACAAACTTTGACAATCTTGTAAAACCGTATCCGTTCGACAAAAGGAATTAACTGGGTATTTTCTCACGAAAAAAAAAAATAACATACCTAACTTCTTACGGGTAATGAAGAAATTAAATTTCATCGCAGTTTTTTTACGAAAACTGAAGGCAATAAACCACGTGTCCTAGCTATGATAGAATATTTTTCATAATAACTAAAACGTTTCAGTAAATCTTTGAATTTTTTATCTTTGCATATGAGTATTTAGCAATTTAACCAGAACTTAAAGGCAAGTTATTTTAAGTTATTGTATGCAACTCTTGTATCCATTGAAAGATATACGTCTTTATTTGTTACACAATGTACACAAGGGTCCAACGAGTCGTGACGGCGTCCAGATCATTTTGAAAGGTACGATGTCAACATTCCGTCTGTTTATGCCAACCTCAAAATTATACTATGTGTATATTCTAGCAGTAATCATGACATAAAATATCAACTCATATTCAAATTTTTGTCTTTTGGTTACCTATGAATTCAATACCTCATATAAGTTAATTTACCAAATTTCAATTAGACAATAGTTTCCTTTTCCTGCAATTTTTGACTTAAATAATTCCAATGTTGAATATTAAGCAGTATCAGTGACTGTGTCTAAAAAAAGATTGGAAAGGATTTCTATAAGCTATCACCCTCTTTGGCGTACATTCTTACTTTTAGATCGATTCTTGTCCGATGTTTTTTATCTGGTTTGATATTGTTAAAATTGTATATACATTTCGTACTGGCAAGATTGACTAATATTTACTAATATGTCTAGATTATATGCTCCTGTTGATTCCTCGTTAAATTAATCTCTATATTTTGAATTTAATATTCACTTTTTATCGCCATTTTGGTGGGTGTATAAGAATACCCTTTACTTTTTTTCTTTTGGTAAGTGCTGATGATTTGTTTCCTATCTTTATTTTCTATTGTTGATTTACTTATTGGTTTAAAAATATCCTGTTTCTGTTTCTTGCCTGAATTTTTCTTAATCGATTAACGAGATTTTAACATCTTTCACAAGTTTTCATCTTACTATTATCATCAAGTAAAAATTTGATAACAATTATTATCATTTTTATTTGATTAGTATCTCTGCTACAGGGTCGACGAGCTACGATAAATGCGACACTATGTACTCATGCGTTAGTTTATATATCAGCTGCTATCGTTAGCATTCAATTGTATGTTTACACCGCAAAGTATTTCTTTGTACAGGATGGTAGTACTGCACTTCACAAGGTTGCATGTAGAGGGCAAACTGAAATAGTTAGATTGCTAATCGACCATGGTATTGATATGAATTTACCGAAAAAAGTAAGTGGATAATTATTCACATTGATTACACAAATGATAAGTCAATGTTTAATATGACACTATCAATACTTATTTCAACTGCATTTAATATGCATTTTTGAAATTAGTGTCTCTTCAAAAATGCTTCATGTCAAAATGTACAATCACAACTTGATACAAACTTTGACAATTTGTAAAACCGTATACGTTTAAAACGAAAACAATTGCGTCTTTTCTCTTGAAAAGAAAATTAAATATACTCAACTTCTTAGTTCAATTGAAAAAAATAAATTTTGTCGCAGATATTTGACGAATAAACTTCAGGTTTAAAATACATGTGTCCTAGCAAATAAGTAAAATCATAAAAATACCGCACTCCAAGGAATAAGCAACATAAGGATTGCTCCTAAATATCTATGATGGCGTATTTTATGAGCTAACTAAAAAAATATCAGTCAATCTGTGATTTGTATTCTTTGCATACAAATGTGAGCAATTTTGTCCAAACGAAAGGGCTAGTTATTTTAGGTTATTGTATGCAACTCCTGTAACTAATAAATTGTTCTTAGGTAGGTAATATTCGGGAGATATAGGACGGCTTGTTTGAGTTGTTCCTGTTGACAATTCAAATATATTCGTCGTCACTTGTGACACAATTTACACATAACGGTCCAACAAATTATTACGGCGTCCAAAAACATTTTTAATGGAAATATTTCAACTTTTCGTTTGTTTATGCAAACCTAGAAATTATACCATGTGTATATTCCGGCATTATTCGTGACATAAAATGCGGACTTATATCAAATTGTTACGTTTAGATCAATGCTGTTCTGATATATTTATCATTTTTAAATCCATGACAACATTTAAAAATGTTAATATTGGAAACTGGCACGTAACCGTCACAGTTGCATTGTATTTGAAATTATCCGTTTATAAGTTTTGAGAAAGTTAAATGGTCCAGATTGTGGAACAGATGTAGTTTTATTAATAAGTTTACTGATCAACAACTTGAATAAAAAATACTTTAGTGTTTCCCTTCTTTATTTTATATTTTTTTCATATATCTTGGGTTTATTACACACAGTTTCTGTATGTTGCCTAAATTGTCTCAATCGATTAACGGTATTTGAAAATCGAAAAATAAATTCGCACTTTTATGATGAGCAAGTGAAAAAACGAATGAAATTATTGTCCAATATAGTTATTTGATTATTATGTCGTCATTCGTGTCAACTTTCAACAATGAATGCGATATTACATTGTCTCAAGTTAGTTGATGATATCAGCTGCGTCCTTGATCATTAACTAATATGTTAGCATTGATATACGTCTCTTTATACAAAATAGTAGTACTACACGCCACGATGTTGCATTAGACGGACAAACTGAAATTTCAAGGTTGCTAATCGGCGGTGGTATTTATCTTAATTGACATATTTATGTACAATCCGAAAGATTGCAGAAAGAAACATTTTGTAAACCGATTGATATGACTTATCTCTTTTAAAATAGTGATGATTTGTTTCCTCTCTTTAATTTTATAAATGAATTATTTGTAACTGTTAAGATACTATGTGTCTGTTTCTTGCTTTAACCTTTTTTTTTCAATCGATTAACGAGATTTGAACATCTAACACAAACTGTCACCTTTTTATTATTATCAAGTGAACATTTGATAACAATTATTTCCCGATATAGTTCTTTTATTAATACATCGGCTAAAGGATCGACGTGCCACGATTAGTGCGACAATACATTGCCATGTGTAAGTTTATATATCAAATATGAATATCAAATGTTATGTTAACACTTATTAGTGTTCCTTTGTACAGAATGGTAGTACTGCACTTCACGAGGCTGCATGGAACGGGGAAACTGCAACCGTAAGGTTGCTAATCGACCGTGGTATTAATATAAATTTACAGAATGAGGTAAGTGGATGATTAATCACATTGATTTCACCAGGTCATATGTCAATGTTTGATATGACATGACCTATACTCATTTAACTACATTTGATATGCATTTCGGAAATTAATGTCTCTTCAATAATGCTGTATGTCAAAATGTACAATCACAATCTGATACAAACTTTGACAATCTTCTAAAACCGTATCCGTTCGACAAAAGGAGTTAACTGGGTATTTTCTCACGAAAAAAAAAATAACATACCTAACTTCTTACGGGTAATGAAGAAAATAAATTTCGTCGCAGTTTTTTTTCGAAAACTGAAGGCAATAAACCACGTGTCCTAGCTATGATAGAATATTTTTCATAATAACTAAAACGTTTCAGTAAATCTTTGAATTTTTTATCTTTGCATATGAGTATTTAGCAATTTAACCAGAACTTAAAGGCAAGTTATTTTAAGTTATTGTATGCAACTCTTGTATCCATTGAAAGATATACGTCTTTATTTGTTACACAATGTACACAAGGGTCCAACGAGTCGTGACGGCGTCTAGATCATTTTGAAAGGTACGATGTCAACATTCCGTCTGTTTATGCTAACCTCAAAATTATACTATGTGTATATTCTAGCAGTAATCATGACATAAAATATCAACTCATATTCAAATTTTGGTCTTTTGGTTACCTACGAATTCAATACCTCATATAAGTTAATTTACCAAATTTCAATTAGATCAAAGGTTCCTTTTCCGACGATTTTTGACTTAAATAATTCCAATGTTGAATATTAAGCAGTATCAGTGACTGTTTCTAAAAAAAGATTGGAAAGGATTTCTATAAGCTATCACTCTTTTTGGCGTACATTCTTACTTTTAGATCGATTCTTGTCCGATGTTTTTTATCTGGTTTGATATTGTTAAAATTGTATACACATTTCGTACTGGCAAGATTGACTAATATTTACTATTATGTCTAGATTATATGCTCCTGTTGATTCCTCGTTAAATTAATCTCTATATTTTGAATTTAATATTCACTTTTTATCGCCATTTTGGTGGGTGTATAAGAATACCCTTTACTTTTTTTCTTTTGGTAAGTGCTGATGATTTGTTTCCTATCTTTATTTTCTATTGTTGATTTACTTATTGGTTAAAAATATCCTGTTTCTGTTTCTTGCCTGAATTTTTCTTAATCGATTAACGAGATTTTAACATCTTTCACAAGTTTTCACCTTACTATTATCATCAAGTAAAAATTTGATAACAATTATTATCATTTTTATTTGATTAGTATCTCTGCTACAGGGTCGACGATCTACGATAAATGCGACACTATGTACTCATGCGTTAGTTTATATATCAGCTGCCATCGTTAGCATTCAATTGTATGTTTACACCGCAAAGTATTTCTTTGTACAGGATGGTAGTACTGCACTTCACAAGGTTGCATGGAGAGGGCAAACTGAAATCGTTAGATTGCTAATCGACCATGGTATTGATATGAATTTACCGAAAAAAGTAAGTGGATAATTATTCACATTGATTACACCAATGATAAGTCAATGTTTAATATGACACTATCAATACTTATTTCAACTGCATTTAATATGCATTTTTGAAATTAGTGTCTCTTCAAAAATGCTTCATGTCAAAATGTACAACCACAACTTGATACAAACTTCGACAATTTGTAAAACCGTATACGTTTAAAACGAAAACAATTGCGTCTTTTCTCTTGAAAAGAAAATTAAATATACTCAACTTCTTAGTTCAATTGAAAAAAATAAATTTTGTCGCAGATATTTGACGAATAAACTTCAGGTTTAAAATACATGTGTCCTAGCAAATAAGCAAAATCATAAAAATACCGCACTCCAAGGAATAAGCAACATAAGGATTGCTCCTAAATATCTATGATGGCGTATTTTATGAGATAACTAAAAAAATATCAGTCAATCTGTGATTTGTATTCTTTGCATACAAATTTGAGCAATTTTGTCCAAACGAAAGGGCTAGTTATTTTAGGTTATTGTATGCAACTCCTGTAACTAATAAATTGTTCTTAGGTAGGTAATATTCGGGAGATATAGGACGGCTTGTTTGAGTTGTTCCTGTTGACAATTCAAATATATTCGTCGTCACTTGTGACACAATTTACACATAACGGTCCAACAAATTATTACGGCGTCCAAAAACATTTTTAATGGAAATATTTCAACTTTTCGTTTGTTTATGCAAACCTAGAAATTATACCATGTGTATATTCCGGCATTATTCGTGACATAAAATGCGGACTTATATCAAATTGTTACGTTTAGATCAATGCTGTTCTGATATTTTTATCATTTTTAAATCCATGACAACATTTAAAAATGTTAATATTGTAAACTGGCACGTAACCGTCACAGTTGCATTATATTTGAAATTATCCGTTTATAAGTTTTGAGAAAGTTAAATGGTCAAGATTGTGGAAAGGATGTAGTTTTATTAATAAGTTTACTGATCAACAACTTGAATAAAAAATACACCAGTGTTTCCCATCTTTATTTTATATTTTTTTTTATATATCTTGGGTTTATTACACACAGTTTCTGTATGTTGCCTAAATTGTCTCAATCGATTAACGGTATTTGAAAATCGAAAAATAAATTCGCACTTTTATGATGAGCAAGTGAAAAAACGAATGAAATTATTGTCCAATATAGTTATTTGATTATTATGTCGTCATTCGTGTCAACTTTCAACAATGAATGCGATATCACATTGTCTCAAGTTAGTTGATGATATCAGCTGCGTCCTTGATCATTAACTAATATGTTAGCATTGATATACGTCTCTTTATACAAAATAGCAGTACTGCACGCCACGATGTTGCATTGGACGGACAAACTGAAATGTCAAGGTTGCTAATCGGCGGTGGTATTTATCTTAATTGACATATTTATGTACAATCCGAAAGATTGCAGAAAGAAACATTTTGTAAACCGATTGATATGACTTATCTCTTTTAGAATAGTGATGATTTGTTTCCTCTCTTTAGTTTTATAAATGAATTATTTGTAACTGTTAAGATACTATGTGTCTGTTTCTTGCTTTAACTTTTTTTTTCAATCAATTAACGAGATTTGAACATCTAACACAAATTGTCACCTTATTATTATTATCAAGTGAACATTTGATAACAATTATTTCCCGATATAGTTCTTTGATTAATACATCGGCTAAAGGATCGACGTGCCACGATAAGTGCGACAATACGTTGCCATGTGTAAGTTTATATATCAAATATGAATATCAAATGTTATGTTAACACTTATTAGTGTTTTTTTTTTGTACAGAATGGTACTACTGCACTTCACGAGGCTGCAGGGAACGGGCAAACTGAAACCGTAAGGTTGCTAATCGACCTTGGTATTAATATACATTTACCGAATGAGGTAAGTGGATGATTAATCACATTGATTTCACCAGGTCATATGTCAATGTTTGATATGACATGACCTATACCCATTTAACTACATTTGATATGCATTTCGAAATTAATGTCTCTTCAATAATGCTGTATGTCAAAATGTAGAATCACAATCTGATACAAACTTTGACAATCTTGTAAAACCGTATCCGTTCGACAAAAGGAATTACCTGGGTATTTTCTCACGAAAAAAAAAAAAACATACCTAACTTCTTACTGGTAATGAAGAAATTAAATTTCGTCGCAGTTATTTGACGAAAACTGAAGGTAATAAACCACGTGTCCTAGCTATGGTAGAATATTTTTTTATAATAACTAAAACGTTTCAGTAAATCTTTGAATTTTTTATCTTTGCATATGAGTATTTAGCAATTTAACCAGAACTAAAAGGCATGTTATTTTAAGTTATTGTATGCAACTCTTGTATCCATTGAAAGACATACGTCTTTATTTGTGACACAATGTACACAAGGGTCCAACAAGTCGTGACGGCGTCCAGATCATTTTGAAAGGTAAAATGTCAGCATTCCGTCTATTTATGCCAACCTCAAAATTATACTATGTGTATATTCTGGCAGTAATCATGCCATAATATATCAACTCATATCCAAATTTTGGTCTTTTGGTTACCTATGAATTCAATACCTCATATAAGTTAATTTACCAAATTTCCATTAGATAACAGATTCCTTTTCCTACGATTTTTGACTTAACTAATTCCAATGTTGAATATAAGACAGAATCAGTGGCTGTCTCTTAAAAATTGAAAAGGATTTCTATAAGCTATCACTCTTTTTGGCGTACATTCTTACTTTTGGATTGATACTTTTCTGATGCATTTTATCTGGTTTGATATTGTTAAAATTGTATATACATTTCGTACTGTCAAGATTGACTAATATTTACTAATATGTCTAGATTATATGCTCCTGTTGATTCCTCGTTAAATTAATCTCTATATTTTGAATTTAATATTCACTTTTTATCGCCATGTTGGTGGGTGTATAAGAATACCCTTTACTTTTTTTCTTTTGGTAAGTGGTGATGATTTGTTTCCTATCTTTATTTTCTATTGTTGATTTCAATTTTGGTTTTAAGATACTCTGTTTCTGTTTCTTGCCTGAATTTTTCTTAATCGATTAACGAGATTTTAACATCTTTCACAAATTTTCACCTTACTATTATCATCAAGTGAAAATTTGATAATATTAGTTACACAGTGTGTAATTGTCCTAATACGAGAATTTATCGGGTCAATAAAATTCATATCGGGTGAGGCGAAGCCAAATCCGATATGAATTTTATAGACCCGATAAATTCCGTATTGGGACAATTGAACACTGTGTAACGAATTTATCCTGATTTTGTTATATTACATATTATTATATTCAAATTCAATATAAGGACAATATCAACCAAATATATTTTAGATATTTAATCTAAAACTGTGAAAAATTAAAATATTAGGACTATGAAGCAACCCATTTTTTCTATTAGGTCAATGGTATAAGGGAGATAATCCCAATTGACGTAATAAATAAGGGAAATAATTCCTATTGACGTAATAAAACATTGTACTGAAATTTATTAGAACAATATCAGCCAATCAAATTGCGAGAAATTACTCTAAATCAGGATAACAATTGTTATCATTTTTATTTGATTAGTATATATGCGACAGCGTCGACGAGCTACGATAAATGCGACACTATGTACTCATGCGTTAGTTTATATATCAGCTGCAATCGTTAGCATTCAATTGTATGTTTACACCGCTTAGTATTTCTTTGTACAGGATGGTAGTACTGCACTTCACAAGGTTGCATGGAGAGGGCAAACTGAAATCGTTAGATTGCTAATCGACCATGGTATTGATATAAATTTACCGAATAAAGTAAGTGGATAATTATTCACATTGATTACACCAATGATAAGTCAATGTTTAATATGACACTATCAATACTTATTTCAACTGCATTTAATATGCATTTTTGAAATAAGTGTCTAGTCAAAAATGCTTGATGTCAAAATGTACAATCACAATTTGATACAAACTTTGACAATTTGTAAAGTTGTATACGTTCAAAACGAAAATAATTGCGTCTTTTCTCTTGAAAAGAAAATTAAATATACTCAACTTCTTAGTTCAATTGAAAAAATTAAATGTTGTCGCAGATATTTGACGAATAAACTTCAGGTTTAAAATGCATGTGTCCTAGGAAATAAATAAAATCATAGAAAACCGCCCTCCAAGGAATAAGCAACATAAGGATTGCTCCTAAATATCTATGATGGCGTATTTTATGAAATAACTAAAAAAATATCAGTCAATCTGTAATTTGTATTCTTTACATACAAATTTGAGCAATTTTGTCCAAACGAAAGGGCTAGTATTTTAGGTTATTGTATGCAACTCCTGTAACTAATAAGTTGTTCTTAGGTAGGTAATATTCGGGAGATATAGGACGGCTTGTTTGAGTTGTTCCTGTTGACAATTCAAATATATTCGTCGTGACTTGTGACACAATTTACACATAACGATCCAACAAATTATTACGGCGTCCAAAAAATATTTCAACTTTTCGTTTGTTTATGCAAACCTAGAAATTATACCATGTGTATATTCCGGCATTATTCGTGACATAAAATGCGGACTTATATCAAATTGTTACGTTTAGATCAATGCTGTTCTTATATTTTTATCATTTTTAAATCCATGACAACATTTAAAAATGTTAATAATGCAAAATGGCACGTAACCGTCACAGTTGCATTATATTTGAAATTATCCGTTTATAAGTTTTGAGAAAGTTAAATGGTCAAGATTGTGGAAAGGATGTAGTTTTATTAATAAGTTTACTGATCAACAACTTGAATAACAAATACACCAGTGTTTCCCATCTTTATTTTATATTTTTTTTTTTATATATCTTGGGTTTATTACACACAGTTTCTGTATGTTGCCTAAATTGTCTCAATCGATTAACGGTATTTGAAAATCGAAAAATAAATTCGCACTTTTATGATGAGCAAGTGAAAAAACGAATGAAATTATTGTCCAATATAGTTATTTGATTATTATGTCGTCATTTGTGTCATTTTTCAACAATGAATGCGATATCACATTGTCTCAAGTTAGTTGATGATATCAGCTGCGTCCTTGATCATTAACTAATATGTTAGCATTGATATACGTCTCTTTATACAAAATAGTAGTACTACACGCCACGATGTTGCATTGGACGGACAAACTGAAATTTCAAGGTTGCTAATCGGCGGTGGTATTAATCGTAATTGACATATGTATGTACAATCCGAAACAGTGCTGAAAGAAACATTTTGTAAACCGATTGATATGACTTATCTCTTTTAAAATAGTGATGATTTGTTTCCTCTCTTTAATTTTAATATGAGGCAGGCATTACCTATAAATGGGGACAAAGTCTGTATGAATTATTTTTTTGTAACTTTTTAAAAATATTTGTTTAAAAAAAAAGAAACGGAAATACCGTAACGTTTCCGATTTTGGTTCTGTTGTTAGGGATTTAGTTGTGACGTTATTTAAATTATGACGTCATATGCAATGTAAACAAAGAAACGCTATCATCAGGTAACGTTTTTTCATATCAAGGAATGATTTATAATGAAATTAGTATTGCGCGTTCCTTCCTATTTTATACTTGACTGATAAATATATATTTTACTCAAAGTTTCATACAAACGAGACATGAAAAAGGAAGTACATTGTACATTTCTGCGCAAGTCCGGGATTTCAAAACACGACAAAAAAAATTGAACGATTTTGAGTTCATTAGTACAATGAAAAATTCTAGAAATTTTCCCGTATTTTTTTTTTATTGAATTTTCTACTGTTATTGGGGACTCCGTCCCCATATAAATGAATTATTTGTAACTGTTAAGATACTCTGTGTCTGTTTCTTGCTTTAACTTTTTTTTTCAATCGATTAACGAGATTTGAACATCTAACACAAACTGTCACCTTATTATTATTATCAAGTGAACATTTGATAACAATTATTTCCCGATATAGTTCTTTGATTAATACATCGGCTAAAGGATCGACGTGCCACGATAAGTGCGACAATACGTTGCCATGTGTAAGTTTATATATCAAATATGAATATCAAATGTTATGTTAACACTAATTAGTGTTTCTTTGTACAGAATGGTACTACTGCACTTCACGAGGCTGCAGGGTTCGGGCAAACTGAAACCGTAAAGTTGCTAATCGACCATGGTATTAATATACATTTACAGAATGAGGTAAGGGGATAATTAATCGCATTGATTTCACCAGGTCATATGTCAATGTTTGATGTGACATGACCTATACTCATTTAACTACATTTGATATGCATTTCGGAAATTAATGTCTCTTCAATAATGCTGTATGTCAAAATGTACAATCACAATCTGATACAAACTTTGAAAATCTTGTAAAACCGTTTCCGTTCGACAAAAGGAATTAAGGTGGTATGGGTGTCTTCCTCCATCTTGGATTGTAAAAAACAGAGAACCAAAGGTCCAGATGTTCTATCAGGTTAGCAAAATTTGATGCAGGAATGCAGATATTTAATGTAAATTTTCATTTAAAAGAACCAATTTATAAGAATATAACTTATAAATATTAATATTTTTGCAAATGGTGATTATTTTTGGTTGTTATTTTTTTTCTTTCAAATTGGCATTTTAAGGGGAGATAACTCTTAAACAGTGCATTTTCTGAAGGATTCTACATGGAATTTTCCTTTTTTGTATTTTAGGCGGAAAAAACGTACGGTGACCCTATCTTTTCTTTTGATATTCTCAAAGCATTGTCTGAAAGCTCTCTTTCCCTTTAGTATTTAACAATTCTATCATTTTGTTTAGTTTCGAATCAGAAAATAGTGTTTTTTTCGTATAATCCATACAAAATATATCATTTTGTCACGTCCTGTAGCTTGAGAAAATGCGCGGTGACCTATCATTTTTATTATATTTTTCAACATATATCAATAGATACTACGTTTTGGCAAAGTATGAACAAATTCTATCATTTTTCTTTTAGACTCCCATACCATCTTAACTGGGTATTTTCTCACGAAAAAAAATAACATACCTAACTTCTTACTGGTAATGAAGAAATTATATTTAGTCGCAGTTATTTGACGAAAACTGAAGGTAATAAACCACGTGTCCTAGCAAATAAGTGAAATCATAAAAATACCGCACTTCAAGGAATAAGCAACGTAGGGATTGCTCTTAGCTATCTATGATAGAATATTTTTTTATAATAACTAAAACGTTTAAGTAAATCTTGAATTTTTTATCTTTGCATATGAATATTTAGCAATTTAACCAGTACTAAAAGGCAAGTTATTTTAAGTTATTGTATGCAACTCTTGTATCCTTTGATACCTATGAATTCAATACCTCATATAAGTTAATTTACCAAATTTCCATTAGATAACAGATTCCTTTTCCTACGATTTTTGTCTTAAATAATTTAAATGTTGAATATAAGGCAGAATCAGTGGCTGTCTCTTAAAAAATTGAAAAGGATTTCTATAAGCTATCACTCTTTTTGGCGTAAATTCTTACTTTTGGATTGATACTTTTCTGATGCATTTTATCTGGTTTGATATTGTTAAAATTGTATATACATTTCGTTCTGGCAAGACTGACTGATATGTACTAATATGTCTAGATTAAATGCTCCTGTTGATTCCTCATTAAATTAATCTCCATATTTGGAATCTAATATTCTCTTTTTTATCGCCATTTTGGTGTATAAGAATACCGTTTACTTTTTTATTTTGGAATGTTGTTATGATTTGTGTCCTATCTTTATTTTCTATTGTTGATTTACTTTTTGGTTTAAAGATACTCTGTTTCTGTTTCTTGCAATAACTTTACTTAATCGATTAACGAAATTTTAACATCTATCACAAATTTTCACCTTACTATTATCATAAAGTGAAAATTTGGTAACAATTATTATCATTTTTATTTGATTAGTATATCTGCTACATGGTCGACGAGCTACGATAAATGCGACACTATGTACTCATGTGTTAGTTTATATATCAGCTGCAATCGTTAGCATTCAATTGTATGTTTACACTGCTTATTATTCCTTTGTACAGGATGGTAGTACTGCACTTCACAAGGCTGCATCGAACGGGCAAACTGAAATCGTTAGATTGCTAATCGACCGTGGTATTGACATAAATTTACCGAAAAATGTAAGTGGATAGTTAGTCACAATAACTACACTAATCATAAGTCAATGTTTTATATGACATTATCAATAATTATTTAGCTACATTTAATATGCATTTGTGAAATTAGTATCACTTGTATCTCTAGTATCAAAATGTTTGATGTCAAAATGTACAATCACAATTGAAATAATTACATGCATACTTATTAAAATGTGCTTAGTTTTCGCAAACCTGTCTTTGTTTAAATATATAACCAACACTACCTTCTGTTCTATTTGGCCGCTATCCTTCGGATGTATCCCATCTTGATTTGAGACGTTATGTAATTCATACCATATCAAGCGTTGGCAGGGAGGCTGAAAGGAGGCAGTGTTTAGCAACATTGGCAAAGGGGGGACGGGTGGGTCCCTATGTTCATTACATTAGATGAATGTGAATATTTTATTTAAATATATTATTAATCATGGTTAAAATCGTACGGCAGTGATTGCATTGCAATCGTATCTGATAACTATGTACATTGTTATCAGATATCTCCTGCGCCTCTATTTCATAACGTTATTCATATTGACCACTCATCATCAGGTGTCATAAATCAAGGTAGTACTTGTTTTAATAACATTCAGTCCTGGCCGGACCCACAAATACTTATTGAATCATTATGCAATTACAAAACTAACTCTAATTATTTACACATTGTTGATTGTATCATGTTATCAAGGGTTAACAGTGAGGATAACGATGCACGGATTGTATCCGAATCGGGTTCAGGCCAATTAATCTTAAAATCTGGACCTACTAAATGTAAGCCAATGGTCAATGGCAAACTTAGCAATTTTATATAAGTTATTAGAAGAGGGTCATCTAGTCCAGAATAACATACTGGACTACTTATCATATGCCAATCGTACATACCAGTCGTTTCTTTCGCATGATGTAACATCAGATTTCTTTTATGATAGAGAGTATCGCAGGTTGCAAAATGTACATAAGTTCAGCTCACACAGCTGGTGGAAAAGAAATATGTAAAGAAATTTTACTCCAGGATAGGTTGTTCACTTAGTGGGTGCAATTTTGAACATATGTATAATGTCCTAGCCTGTGGACAAAGACACTCTGGCTCTGGGCATCAGTCTAATTTTCCAAAAAACGGAAAGGCCCAGTAAAACCTCTACGTGACCTTCACCTTGATGCTTGGGGTACTGAACTAAAGTATGACCTTGACAAAGAAAACTTACTTCATGGTATAGAATTTGGGTTTATACTTCCCTATTTTGATAATATAGAACCACATAAAATTTCATACACATACAAAAAAAAACAGCAGGAGTTTAATTTTTAATTATACGTGGGTTACACTAGACGTGAATATAGATATTAATAATCCCTTAACTTGAAACTGTGAATCGTCGAAGTTTAGATATGTTCCCTATGGCCATGTTATTACAGGGAACCTCAATTTCGTCCAGGACAAAGAGGTTTAAAAAATTTGAAAAAAGGACGAAAATATCGTCCCCCATCTAAAATAGATTGGAAAGAGTGCCGTCAAGTCATTAAAGATTATCTTTCCTCGTTTTGTAAAAAGTTGTGTAAACGGGAAAAATGTGATTAAAAATCACTTGATTCTTATTTGAATGTATGAATGTGGTAGATAAGAGAATATCACATTATGAAAATAATTTAGCAAGCCTAGTAGTCAGCACAAAAAATGATTGTCATTGATATGGTTATATTTAAAAGTTTACTGTTTACAAATTTTTGAATTTTTTTAAAAACTAAGGCATTTCTACCTCAGACATAGAATACCTTAGCTGTATTTGGCCAAACTTTTGGTCCTCAACTTCGTACTTTATTTGGCCTTTTTTTTTGGGGGGGGGGGGATTCGAGCGTCACTGATGAGTCTTTTGTAAACGAAACGCGCGTCTGGCGTATTTACTAAATTTAGTCCTGGTAACTATGATGAGTTTATTTAGAAGTAAATAATAAAGTACATACTACACCTATTTCCAGAATAAGAAATAAACTTTAAGAACTTGTGTGTGTACCGGCCGACAAAACAGCCAACAATGTGGTGGTTGCATGCCGTAAATACTACACGGACGTTCTTTGAATGAAATTTTAAATTCATCTACATTCAAGTCCATCCACTCTACAAAGAGTCATATAGTACACAAACATATCACAACCAAATCAAAGCCTTAGACTTCTTCTGAACATTTGAAGGTCCCTACTATGTATTGGCTACCTAAACTACACAAAAATATCGTTTCATTTCGGCCTCTAGTAAGTATTCTACAACTAATATTTCAGTGCTCTTAACTAGTTCATTAACTATTATTAAAGAGCTTATTATAAACTATTGTAATAAAATATATGAACATAGATGTATAAATCATTTTTGGAGTGTAAATATTTCTTTGGATGTTCTAGATAAACTACGTGCCTTTGATGGTCCTTTTGATTCTGTTGACAGTTTTGATTTTTCTACTCTTTACACTACACTTCCACACTATCGTATTAAACAAAAGTGTTCCTATTTCATTAAATGGTCGTTTGGTAAAGCTGAATGCAAATATATTTGCTGCAACTCATTTAAAGCCTTCTTCTCTAATAAGAAAGGTAAACATGCTAGATATACTTACTGGAGGTGTGATGAGATGATTGAAGCTGTTAATTTTCTCCTTGATAATATGTATGTACGTTTCGGCAACAAAGTTTATCGACAGGTTGTAGGTATCCCCATGGGCACTTATTGTGCCCCTTTTAATAGCAGACTTGTTTTTGTACTGTTACGAATCACAGTTTATGACTTAAATCAGTAAAGACCCTTCAGATTGCATTTAATTGTTAAATTCAACAACACTTACCGTTATCTTGATGATATTTTGTCGTTAAATAATCAAGAATTTTCTCAATATACTGCTGAAATTTACACCAAGGAACTTACTTTAAATAAATCAAATTTATTCAGTTATAACGGTCCTTTTCTGGATTTAGATATTTCGGTTTTAAACGGGAAACTGCACACGACAAAAGAGATGATTTTTCGTTCCCTGTTGTTTATTTTTCATTTTAGATAGTGATGTTCCTTTGGCATCATCTCACGGTGTTTATATTTCACAGCTCGTTCGCTGTGCCCATGTCTGGTGTAACGTTTTTGATTTAAACGAACGCAATCTATGTATTACTTTTTTTTTTATCTTTTATTTGTTTTTCAATAGTCAGGATTTTACACACACCATTACACTAACACCTGACAATGATATCAAGGGGTAAATACAGAAGAAAGAAAAAAAAACAATATACAAAATGTATCTCTGACTAATTAGTTTTTTTTTGACAAAATTAATATTTTAGGTTACATATGAATTAATAAGTTATCATTTATGTTTGTTACACCTGTTAATATTTTTTTGGAAAATGTAAAGGTTTTATAAATATAAATAGAATTATCTTACTTCCTATACATTTCTAGGAATATGATTGTTTAAAAGCGTCCACGTGAATACCGTGAATATTCAATATTAGGTTAGTAGGGAGGCGGGGCTTAAGTCAATACACGGTTAGTAGTGGATTTACGACTTTGGCACTGTTTGTTTATTTAAAAGTATTGAAAGTTCTGTTTAATATTGTTATATCAAGGTTGTTGATAATAAATAGTTATTGTTTGCATTATTTTTTAGTACAGACTAATTTAAGAAGGTTCTTAAAATTGAACACTTGAAAACCTTAATATAGAAAAAAGAAGATGTGTTAAGATAGCAAATGAGACAACTCTAGTCTAAATTCAACAAATAAATATAGTCGGTAAGATAAATTCGTTACATAGTGTGCTAGTGACCTAATATGATATGTACGGGGTCAGTAAATTCCATATAGAATTTACATCGCTCTCACCCCATATGGAATTTACTGACCCCGAACTATTTGATCCTTAGCGTACATGAACTTGCTTATATGTTTTAAGCATGGATAATAATATATCGACATTATCAAATGAATGTCAGGGGTCTTTTTTCAAACTCCACAAAGAGGGCAGATGTTTTTGATTGGGCTAGGAGTAAACATACTTCCATAGTGTGTTTTTAGGAAACTCAAAGCAATACAGACATTGAAAAATACTGGGAGGATGAATAGGGAAATAAATGCTTTTTCAGTCATAAAGACAGTAAAAGTGCAGGTGTCTCTGTTATGTTTAAAAAGGGTCTGGATTTTGTTGTGCACAATTCTCTTATTCATGATAATGGTCGTTACATTATTTTAGATATAACAATTTTTTCACAAAGATTAAGTTTTGCACGTTTGTATGGTTATAATACAGATGAAACTTCATTCTTTGACACAATAATGCAGAATATTTAAATCTTTAAAAACACGAGTGTTTTATTATGTGGTGACTGGAATGTCGTATTAGATAAATTTATGGATACATATAATATTAAGCATAATAGAAACCCTACTTCCCGTAAAAAAATTGATGAAATCATTGATGTTTTTGAATTACTTGATCATTGACGTACATGCTATCCAGAAGATAGGAAATATACCTGGCGTCAGTCCTCACCAATAAAACAAAGTCGCCTTGATTTTTTTTTAATTTCAGAAGACATTTTTTTTTTCACTTATAAAGAATACCATTATCATTCCGGGTTATAGAACAGACCACTCGGCAATTCTTTTCACCTTCTCAGCTTGTTTAGAGAAACGAGGCAAACGTTATTGGAAATTTAACTCTCAGTAACTTAGAGATGCAGATTGAATAAAAAAGGGATAAATCATGCATCAAGAATACTATTTTGGAATACCATCTGTCAGGTGATATGGAAAATCTTCTTTCTGTTGAGGTGTCATGTAATGATCAAACATTTTTTGAAAAATTGAAAATGAAGATTAGATCCTTGTCCATAAATTACAGCATTAATAAATCCAAAGTGGAAAAAAAATGTCACTCTCAAACTTGAAAATGATATTTTATATTTTGAAAGTATTATGAATTATTCTCCAAATGATGAGGTTCAAAAATCTTTATTTGAAAAAAAAACTTGAACTAGAAAATTGTAGACAAAAGAAAGTTGAAGGCTTGCTGCTTATATCCCGAGCTAACTGTCATGAGAATGGTGAAAAGTGTACAATTTTTTTTTGGATAAATTAAAAAAGAAAAATTGTATTAAGAAGACCACAACAGAACTTAAGCAATCAAAAATTCTGATTGAACAACAAAATTTTTATAAAAAGTTTAACTCAAGCAAAACATTAGATTGCAATGATACATCATTTTTTAATCATAACATTAAGCTTACAAAAGAACAAAGTGATCTTTGTGAAGGAAATTTAACTTTTAAAGAATGTGCTAAATCTTTAAAATTTATGACAAATGGTAAAAGTCCTGGTTCTGATGGGTATTCTGTAGATTTTTATAAAAAAAAATGGAAAGATATTGGCCCTTTTGGCTTTCGATCTCTTCACTTTGGATATGCGGTGAGTAAATTTTCTGATTTTCAGTATCAAAGTATAATTACTTTCCTTAAGAGGGAAAAGGCAGACAATATATTAGTAACTGGCGTCCTATTAGTCTTTTGAATACTGATATGACAATAGCTTCTGCTGTTATAGCTAATAGACTTAAACCTGTTTTACCATTTATCATAAGTGACACACAAAAAGGTTTAGTTAAAGACAGATTTATGGGTGAGAACACACGCCTTTTATATGATTTGATGCACTATCTTGAGGAATGTAATAAGACATGTCTTTTATGACTTGTTGATTTTGAAAAGTCATTTGATTCCTTGGAATGGTTATTTTAAAAAAAAATCTTTGAAAAGCCTTAATTTTGGGCCTTCTATATGTAGATGGTTTGAAACTTTTACTTAGGGGCATCAAGGTGTGTTACAAATAATTGACACATGTCTAAGTTTTTTTTTATTTAGAAAGAGGTTGCAGACAAGGAGATCCTCTTTCTCCTTATTTATTTATAATTGGTGTTGAATTATTATCTTTGAAGTTAAAAAGTGATCCTGACATAAGGGGAATTACTATCATTGATAATGAATCACTTTTAAGCATGTACGTAGATGACATATTCCTTGTGTTATATGGAAGAGATGTATCTTTGTTAGAAACACTATCATGTTTTGAATCTTTTTATAAACTTTCGGGTTTGAAAATAAATGCTTCAAAGACAAAAGCATTATCCTGATCTTATTTTATGTCCCGACTTTAAACTTCATTGGTCACATTCCAATTTTAAACTTTTGGGGATTGAATTTTCTTTAGATTAAAGCTGTATTACAGAAATTAATTTTGCTAAGAAAATTAAAGAGGTCTCTGCAATTCTGAAGAGCTGGCAACATCGAAAACTCACATTATTGGGAAAAGTTAGAGTAATTAAATCACTTGCTCTTTCAAAGTTGGTCCATTTTTGGACTGTATTACCAATCTTATCACACTCCAGGTTAACAGAGCTCACTTCATTATTTGATGATTTCATATAGAATGGAAAACCAGACATAATAAAACGTAACACACTTATTGGTGATATTTCACAAGGTGGACTTAATATGGTACATCTCCATTCCTTAAACATCTATTTGGAAATTAGTTAGATAAAAAGACTGCTGGCAAACCCTAACGATGGCTGGCAGCAGTTGTTAAAAATTTTGGTCTCCTTTACATGTCATATTTAACTAAGTGTTGTTTTCATATTTTCTATGTTTAGTTAAGGAAAAGATATAATTTACTAATTATGAGCAAATTTATTTCCTTAATAAAAATTGTATTAAAGAGTAAGACATGATGCATATTGTAGCAAAACAGATGAGTGAAAGTATTGTGTTGTATGTAAATAAGAGAGAGAGAGATAAATCTATATATTACTGGTAAATTATTAAGCCAGGGATATCGTAACCATAAATTACTTAAAACCTTTACTATTTTTTTTCATAGATATAAAGAGTTCGTTTTGAAGATTGGTTGTACTTATTTTAAACGGGATAGCACATCCTCATTTTTACGGAAATGTTGTTACCGTGTCCGGAAAATTTAAAAATGATCCATGTTAACTTATCGCTCCTTTAAATAAACTTATTCTAAAAGGTTATCTATTCAACACTGTAATAAGGATCATTGAATAATGTTTTTATTGGCATAAATATTGATGTTGTTATCAGTAAATTAAAAGCTAACTAAATATTACGAGTATGTTATATACATATACATATTCATGGATCTACAATCTGTCGATACCTGTAACTTGGCATTGCACAAGGTCATGTTTTTCTCTGGCTGTTTATGACGTCTTTATACTAAATCCATTTGATGTTGGATGTGTACGGATTGATAGTTTAGTCTTAGATGCATGATTTTTTAATTAGTTGTTAGTGGCTTTAAACTAGTTGTCAGATAACTTCGAGTACTCTCAGATCTATTCATTGTGTCTTTTTGTGTCGGGATGTATAAGTAGCCGGCCACGTCCACTTGCATTTTCTCCATATGATGAGTAAAGTTTTTACAACTGATTTTTATAGTTCTTTCTTATGTTGTACCACAGTCCCAGGTTAGGAGGAGGGTTGGGATCCCGCTTATATGTTTAGCCCCGCCACATTATTTATGTATGTGCCTGTTCCAAGTCAGGAGCCTGTAATTCATTGGTTGTTGTTTGTTTATGTGTTACATCTTAGTTTTTCGTTCTCTTTTTTATATAAATAAGGCTGTTAGTTTTTTCGTTTGAATTGTTTTACATTGTCTTATCGGAGCCTTTTATAGCTGACTATGCGGTATGAGCTTTCCTTATTGTTGAAGTCCGTACGTTGACCTATATTTGTAAATGTCTGTGTCATTTTTGTCTCTTGTGGACAGTTGTCTCATTTGCAATCATACCAGATCTTCTTGTTTATATTAACTTCTTAGTTCACAGGAAGAAATTAAATTTTGTCGCAGATATTTGACGAATAAACTTAAGGTTCAAAAGCCATGTGTCCTAGCAAATGAGTGAAATCATAAAAATACCGCACTCCAAGGAATTAGCAACATAGGGATTGCTCCTAGATATCTACATGATCAATGATAGCATATTTTATGAAATAACGAAAACAATATCAGTCAATCTTTGATTTTTTTTTTCTTTGCATACACATTTTAGCAATTTAACCCAGACTAAAAGGCTAGTTATTTTAAGTTATTGTATGCAACTCCACTGACTAATAAGTTTTTCTATGTAGGTAGTATTCGGGAGATAAAGGATGGCTTGTTTGTGCTGTTCATGTTGACAATTGAAATATAATCGTCGTCACTTGTGACATAATTTACACACTACTATCCAACAAATCGTTACGGCGTCCAGAACATATATTGCCTCATTTTTTTTAATCAATTATCTAGATTTGAACATCTATCACAAATTGTCACCTTATTATTATTATCAAGTAAAAAAATGACAACAGTTATCATTTTTATGTGATTATCTTATCCGCTGCAGGGTCGACAAGCTACGATAAATGCGACAATATGTTATCATGCGGTAATGTATATATCAGCTGCAATCGTTAGCATTCAATTGTATGTTAACACCGCTTAGTACTTATTTGTACAGGATGGTAGTACTGCACTTCATATAGCTGCATGGGAAGGGCAAACTGAAATCGTTGGATTGCTAATCTACTGTGGTATTAATATAAATTTACAGGATGAGGTAAGTGGATGATTATTCACATTGCTTTCACCAATCATATGTCATTGTTTGATATGACATGACCAATACTAATTTGTTTGCACTTCATGTGCATTACGGAAAGTATGGTCTCTTCAGTAATGCTCGACGTCAAAATTAACAAACACTATCTAATACAAACTTTGACAATCTTGTAAAACCGCATTAGTTCGGAAAGGAATTGATTGCGTTATTATTATGAAAAGAAAATTAAACATACTTAACTTCATAGTTCAAATGAAGATATTAACTTCCTTCGCAGATATTTGACGAATAAACGGAAGATTTAAAAACCTTGTGTACTTGCAAAATGTAAAATCATAAATATACATATTTCCGAGGAATTATCAACATAGGGATTTCTCCGAGATATCTATGATAGCATATCTTATGAAATAACTAAAAAAGTATCAGTTAATCTGTGATTTTTTTTCTTTGCATACAAATTTTAGCTATTTAACCCAAACTAGCTATTTTAAGTTATTGTATGCAACTCCTGTAACTCATACGTTGTTCTTAGGAAGGTAGTACTCGGGGATATAGGACGGCTTGTTTGTGTTGTTCATGTTGACAATTGAAATATATTCGTCGTCACTTGTGACATAATTTACACACACCGGTACATGATATCATTACGGCGTCCAGAACATTTTTAAAGGAAATATTTCAACTTTTCGTTTGTTTATGCAAACCTAGAAATTATACCGTGTGAATATTCCAGCATTATTCGTCACATAAAATATCAACACATATCTAAATTTTGGTTTTCATGCGGTCTTATATCAAATTACACCTATTTTGTCGGAAATCTGAAAAAAAGACTAAATTATGTCAGATTTTGAAATATTTATCGAATGTGTAGTCTACTTGTTAATATTTTTCTTCAACACAGGGTATACTATTTTACTCCACATCCCTCACTTGTCTTGTTACCTATGAACTCAATACCTCATACAAGTTAATTTACCATTATTCAAGCAGATCATAGGTTCCTTTTCTTACAATTTTGAACTTGAATAATTCCAATGTTGAATATGAGGTAGAATCAGTGACTGTTTCTAAAAAAAATAATATCTTGAACATGATTTCCATAAGCTATCATTCTTCTTGGTGTACATTGTTTCTTGTAAATTAATGCTTTTTCTTATGTATTTCATCTGGTTCGATGTTGTTAGAATTGTATACACACTTAATACTGGCAAGGCTAACTTATATTTACTAAATATGTCTCGATTATATGCTTCTGTTTATTCCTCATTAAATTAATCTCTATATATTGAATTTAAAATGAACTTTTTATCGCCATTTCGGTTTATAGAATTACCCTTTACCTTTTTCCTTTTGTAATTGGTGATGATTTGTTTATTAGATTATATTTCTATTGTTGATTTACGGTTTGGTTTTCAGATTCTCTGTTTCTTGCTTTTTTTTTCTTAATCTATTATCGAAATTTAAACATCTATCACAAATTGTCACCTTACTATTATCATCAAGTGAAAATTTGATAACAATTATTATCATTTTGTTTTATTATAATTTCTGCTATAGGGTCGACGAGCTACGGTAAATGCGACACTATGTACTCATGCGTTAGTTTATATATCAGCTGCAATCGTTAGCATTCAATTGTATGTTTACACTGCTTTGTATTTCTTTTTACAGGATGGTAGTACTGCACTTCACCTTGCTGTATCGAACGGGCAAACTGAAATCGTTACATTGCTAATCGACCGTGGTATTGACATACATTTACCGAAAAATGTAAGTGGATAATTGGTCACATTGATTACACAAATCATAAGGCAATGTTTTATATATCAATAATTATTTTACTGCATTTAATATGCATTTGTTAAATTAGTGTCTCTTCAGTAATGCTGGATGTCAAAATGTAAAATCACAATTTGTTACAAACTTTTGACATTTTGTAAAACTGTGTTCGTTCAAATAGGAATTAATTGCGTTTTTTCTCAATAACAGAAAATTAAACATACTTAACTTCTTAGTTCAAATGAAGAAATTAAATTTTGTCACAAATATTTGACGAATAAACTTAAGGTTTAAAGACATGTGTCCCAGCAAATAAGTGAAATCATAAAAATACCGCGCTCCAGGGAATTAGCAAGATAAGGGTTGCTCCTAGATATCTATGATAGCATATTTTATGAAATTTCTAAAAAGAATATCAGTCAATCTGTATTTTTTTTCTTTGCATGCAAATTTTAGCAATTCTACCCAAAATAAAAGGCTAGTTATTTTAAGCTATTGTATGCAACTCCTGTAACTAATAAGTTGTTCTTAGGTAGGTAGTATTCGGGGGATATAGGACGGCTTGTTTGTGTTGTTCATGTTGACAATTGAAATGTATTCGTCGTCACTTGTGACATAATTTACACACAACGGTACAATAAATCCTTACGGCGTCCAGAACATATATTGGCTTAATTTTTCTTAATCAATTATCGAGATTTAACAGCAATCACAAATTGTCACCTTAATATTATTATCAAGTAAAAAAATGATAACAGTTATCATTTTTATTTGATTATTATATCGGCTGCTGGGTCGACAAGCTACAATAAATGCGACAATATGTTGTCATGCGTTAGTGTATATATCAGCTGCATTCGTTAGCATTCAATTGTATGTTAACACTGTTTAGTATTTCTTTGTACAGGATGGAAGTACTGCACTTCATGATGCTGCATGGAGAGGGCAAACTGAAATCGTTAGATTGCTAATCGACTGTGGTATTAATATAAATTTACAGAATAAGGTAAGTGGATGATTATTCACATTGCTTTCACCAATCATATGTCATTGTTTTATATGACATGACAAATACTAATTTGATTGCACTTCATGTGCATTACGGACATTATGGTCTCTTCAGTAATGCTGGACGTCAAAATTAACAAACACTATCTAATACAAACTTTGACAATCTTGTAAAACCGCATTAGTTCGGAAAGGAATTGATTGCGTTAATATTATGAAAAGAAAATTAAACATACTTAACTTCATAGTTCAAATGAAGATATTAACTTCCTTCGCAGATATTTGACGAATAAACTGAAGGTTTAAAAACATTGTGTACTTGCACAATATAAAATCATAAATATACCTAATTTCGAGTAATTATGAACATAGGGATTTCTCCGAAATATCTATGATAGCATATTTTATGAAATAACTAAAAAATATCAGTCAATTTGTGGATTTTTTTAATTTTTGCCTAGAAATTACATATTATTTTAGCAATTTAACCCAAAATAAATAGCTAAGTATTTTAAGTTATTGTATGCAACTCCTGTAACAGATAAGTTTTTCTTAGGTTGGTAGTTTTAGGGGGGAATTGGACGGATTGTTTGTGTTGTTCATGTAGACGAGTGAAAGATATTCGTCGTCATTTGTGACACAAATTACTCATAACGGTCTAACAAGTCGTGATGGCGTTTGTTACATTTTTAAAGGAAAGACGTCAATTGGACATTTGTTTATGCCAACCTCGAAATTATACCAAGAGTATTCACTGACAGTAATCGTAACATAAAGTAACCATACCCAAATTAATTTCTTCATGTGGTCTAATATTAAATTACACCGATCTATTCGGATATTTTAAATAAAATAAGGATGCAGTTATGCCAGATAAAGGATATTTATCGGATGTCCAGACTATTTGTTCAGATTTTTTTCTCTACACAATTCACTGTTTTGCCCCATATTCCTCACTTGTTTTGTCCGTTATGATATCAATACCTCATTTAAGGTAATGTACCGAAATTCAAGCATATCATTGATTCCTTTTCTTTCTATTTTTGACACAAATAATTAAAATGCTGAACATGAGGTAAAATCACTGTCTGCCTCTAAAAAATCAATACCTTGAACAAGATTTCGATAAGCCATCACTCTTTATGTCGTACATTGTTACTTTTAAATTATTATTTAAAATTCTTCTGATGTATTCTATCAATTGTAATGCTAGATTTTTTGTCACTTCAATAAATAGAGAAAAACAAATAAAAAATACAAAATGGCAGGTAACCGGCAAAGTTGCATTGTAATTTAGATAATCCGGCTATAAGTTCTGAGAACGTTGAATGGTCCAGATTGTTAAACGGATGTAGTTTCATTTGCAAGTTTACTTTTGAAAAAAAAATGTTTGTTTCCCATATTTATTGATGATGTTGATTTATATCTTGGTTTTAAATATTTATGTACTATCCAAACTTTGCAGAATAATTGATTGGACTTGCTTTTTGAAGTAAGAATTCGGTTTTGGTTTGATATTGTTAAATTTGTATATACTTTTTATATTGGTAACACTGACTTGTATTACTTAAATGTCTAGATTATATGCTCCTGTTGCATCCTCAATCTGTAATTTGATATTGACACATATTACATCTTCTTTCTTTTTGGGGAAGTGGTGGTGAATAACGTTTTGGTTTTAAGATACTCCATTTATGTTTCTTGCCTTACTTAATGTCAATCGATGAACGAAATTTGAACATTGATCATAAATTGTCACCTTATTATGAATAGCAAGTGAAAAATTGATAGCATTAATTTTCCGATGTAGTTATTTGACTATTACATCGGCTACATGGTCGACGTGCTACGATAAACGCAACACTATGTAGTCATGCGTAAGGTTATATATCAGTTGCGTTCTTCATTATTAAATGTTATGTTAACACTGATTAGTGTTTCTTTGTACAGAATGGTAGTACTGCACTTCACTTGGCTGCATTGAACGAGCGAACTGATATCGTAAGGTCGCTAATCGACGGTGGGATTAATATCAATTTACAGATGTGAATAATCATCCACTTAACGTTTTCTGTAAATTTATATTAATCCCACCGTCGATTAGCGACCTTACGATATCAGTTCAATGTTTGATTATGACATAACCAATACTATTTTGACTGCACTGAAGGTGCATTTTGGGTAAATTTGTCTCGTCAGTAATACCGGACGTCAAAATGTACAATCACAATATTATCCAAACTTTGACAATCTTGTAAAACCGTATACGTTCGAATAGGAATTAAATGCGTCTATTCTCAAGAAAAAGAAAATTGAACACACTTAACTTCATAGTTAAAATGAAGAAATATAACTTTCATCGCAGATATTTGACGTATAAACTGAAGGTTTAAAAGCCCGTGTCCAAGCAAAAAAGTAAAATCAATAAAATACAGAACTCCCAGGAATTAGCAACATAGGGATTGTTGCTAGATATCTATGATAGCATATTGTATGAAATAACTGACAATTATTTTTTATTTTTGCATACCATTTTTTGGCATTTTAACCCGAAATAAATGGCTAGTTATTTTAAGTAAGTGTATGCAACTCCTGTAAAAGATAATTTGTTTTAGTTAGGTAATACTCGTGGAACAGGACCAGTTGTTTGTGTTGTTCATGTTGACAAGTGAAAGATATTTATCGTCATCAGTGACAGAAATTACCCATAACGGTCCAAAAAGTCGTGATGGCGTCCGTAACATTTTTAAAGGAAAGACTCGAACTTTAAATTTGTTTATGCAAACCTCGAAATTATACCATGAGTATACCCTGACAGTAATCGTAACATTAAGTATCAACTCATATCGAAATTAATGTCCAATATCAAATTACACCTATCTAGTCGGAAATTAAAAAAAATAGGGATGAAGGTATGTTTGATTTAAGAATATTTATCGGATGTCCAGACTACTTGTGAATATTTTTGTTGAATACAGGGTAAACTTTTTCGCCCCATATCCCTCACCTGTCTTGTAACCTATGAATTCAACACCTCATATAAGGTTATTCAAGCAGATCATTGATTCTGTTTCGTAAGATTTTCGACTCAAATAATTATAATACTGAATATGATGTAGAATCAGTGTCTGCGTCTAAAAAAAAAACAATCGGCAAGCTATCACTCTTTTTGGCGTACATTGTTTCTTTTAAATTAATGCTTTTCTGATGTACTTTATTAATTGTCACCTCAATACATTTCTAAAAGTTAAAAATGCAAAACGGAACGTAACCGTCAAAGTTGCGTTGTTATTTAAATTATCCGTTTATAAGTTATTAGGACGTTAAATGGTCCGGATAGTTAAACGGATGTAGTTTAATTTGTAAGTTCACTGCTGAACAACAATTTGAAAGAAAAAAAATCTTTAGGTTTACCATCTTTATTTTATATTATTGATTTATATCTTGGTTTAAATATACACAGTTTCTGTTTGGTGTTGCCTTAATTGTCTCAATCGATTAACAATTTGAACATCTATAAGAAATGTCGCCGTATTATGATTAGCAAGTGAAAAAAAATAAAGCAATTATTAACCAATATGGTTATTTAATTGTTAGATTGCAATCGTGTCAACTCTCAACAATGAATGCGATCCTATGTAGTCTCAACTTAGTTGGTGATATTAGCTGCGTCCTTGATCATTAAATGGTATGCTAACATTGATATGAGTTCCTTAATATGGAATGGTAGTACTGCACGTCACGATGCTGCATTGAACGGACAAACTGAAATCTCAAGTTTGCTAATCGGCGTTAGTATTAAACTTAGTGTACATATTTATGTACAATCAAAGACATCGCAGAAAACTTGATATGGAATGGTAGTACTGCACGTCACGATGCTGCATTGAACGGACAAACTGAAATCTCAAGTTTGCTAATCGGCGGTAGTATTAAACTTGGTGTACATATTTATGTAGAATCAAAGACATCGCAGAAAAATTGAAATGGCTTACCTTGTGAAGTGCGAATTCGGTTTGTGTTTGATATTATTACAATTGTGTACATGTTACACAAAAATGTCTAGGTTTTTTACTCCTGTTGTATCCCCAATAAAGTAATCTCCATATTTGGAATTTGATATCCACACCTTTTTTTCTTTCTTTTTAGGTAGGTGGTAATGATTTACCTCTTGGTTTTAAAATACTCTGTTTCTGCTTCTTGCTTCAATTTTACTTAATCTATCACAAAGTGTCACCTTATTATTATTTCCTATTGCTGTAATGTGACCGGCTAATTATTTTTTATTATTGATTTAAATAAACGCATGAAACCAAGTTCAATTTGTTAATTGGACGATTTAAAATTTTACACGAACCACAACATGAAAACATAACTACAGAGCAAGCTAAACCCACCCAGCAATTCTTCGGGAAGGGAAGCTTATCGGTCGTCCAACTTTCTATATCAATCTGCTCAGCTCTTAATAAAACTCCATATCACGGCTTTGTGACGTCAAATACGTTGACCTGGCCTTAATAACTTTGACCCGGACATATCAGCGACGTCATAATGTTTGAACCGACGTTGATAAGTTTGACCCGAACTTATCAAGTCAACTTCCGGTTGCTGGTGAAACTAAGACAATACTTCCAAAAGACGCAAACACAGCCCGATAAATCGACTATCTGCAGGTTATCGACATATTAATATTGTAAAATATCAGCTGCTCGACATAATATGAAGGCTTTTTGATCTCGTTCGCTGCGCTTACTCGACAAAAGCTTCATATTATGTCTCGCAGCTGATATTTTACGATATCAACATGCAGACAACCTGATAATCGGTACATATCATTTTCCTCATGCGACAGTCGTCGTGTCTCGTATGTACTTACAATACCGGCAACTTTAACATGTTTTATTAGGTAGGTCGTATTTGTGGGAGAAGAGAATGATAATTTGAAAAAAATCGTTGTCATCTGTGACACAAATTATCCATAACGGTCCACCAACTCGTGAAAGCGTCTATAGCATTTTTAATTGGATGGTTTCTACTTTATGTTTGTATACTTAAATATTCTTTAAATCAAAGACCTAGCATAATCGTTACACAAAATGGCAACTCATCTCCAAATTGATGACTTAATGTGCTATGTTCCAGGAATATACTGAGCCGTGATAAAAAAGAAATATAATTTTTTGTATGTAAGGCTTAAAACTCTTCATTCCTCTCGATTCATTTATATAACCTACTGTAGTTGTATTGTCATTGTAATTTTATACCAATATTGCATGCTTGTTTTTGTTTGAAACTTGCCATTTAAGAGAAAAAAAATAACCAACAATTTTAAGTTATTTTAATATGAAATAAGCGTTCTGACACGCTCCTTTCACCACCATCAATTTTTTCTTCAAATGTTGAACCCCAATCTTCTAATGAGACCTCTGTTTCAATAAAATCTGCTATTGAGTCCTCTGTTTTTAATCAGATCTGCTATTGAGACCTCTGTTTCAATCAAATCTGCTATTGAGACCTCTGTTTCAATCAATTCTGCTATTGAAACCTA